>NC_081408.1:150731146-151031146 GCF_030272615.1 Cryptomeria japonica | reverse complement strand
ATAAACTTTGATTCATGTTTTTCTAATTATTATTGTATATGCTCTAATACCAATTGATGGACTTGAAAAGCACTGAGAGGGGGGTGAATCAATGACACCAAAAATAAAACTACTTCAGCTAGTAACCAGTAGATGAACTTAACAAAGCTTTTAAGTAAAATGCTTATAATCCAAAATGATATAATAGCATTCACAATAAGTAACACATCCACCATAACACAAATATTTATACATGGAAAACCCAAATAGGTCAAAACCACGGTGAGATGGAATTCACAAGTTAACTATCTACAGTAATAGATAACTGATCAGTTAGGGTCTACAACGTGCTCTTCTAGGTGTGAATCTAGTTAGAGATCCCAAAGCTTGATTAGAATCTTGTACCCTATTAAAGGTAGTACCGTGTTAGGAGTAACCTCGGTGGAGGATTTTTTAGTTCAAACTAATGAATCACCTTGTTAGAGGATTTGTACATAGAAACTTGTTAGAGATTACCCGGTTAGAGGATTTGAATTATGTTAAGATTGTTAGAAAACAACAAGAATGGTTTGATCTGTTCTACGTAGCACAATACTTTCTTGATCAAATATTTCTAAACATTTTCAACACTGCTATACAACACACTCTTCAACTTAACACTTATCACTCTTCAACATTAATATCTTTCACTCTTCCTGCATACAAAATAATTTACTAAGATGTCAATATATAGACATTTAGATTTCATGTCGGCCTAAGGAAATCATAACACAATTTCCTAGGTGTAGTGTATCTAGTCAAGTGATCATAACTCATCACTAAAATTACCACCAAAAAATTATCGGTGGGATAACTCATCACAATCTGTGGTAACTCATCACAAAATTACTGAATACCAGTTGGAACAATCAAATACTGGTTTGCATAAAACATATGAACCGTTATCCTCAGATCTCCTGACATGATCTCCACTTGATCTCCACCTTGATCTTCATCTATATCTTCATCTTGATGTTGACTTTGTATATCCACTGGTTGTCTCTAATGCACATATCGGTTCTCACAAAGTACCAATTAGAGATAAACCTCTAATTATACCAGTTGATAGTGTAAACAAATTGAAGTTACACCGGTAGACAATATAATCAAATGTGTGTTTGTGTGTTTCATCAGTGACAATATATTACAATCATCATCATGCCAATAAAAACCTTGGTGAGAAATGTTGGAGTCTACTGCTCCAATCCTGCCTCACAATAATAGATAACTAAATACAAAGTTTAGGGCACCAACCCAAGGAGTACCAACCCTTGAATTTTATGGGCACCAACCCAAAGGAGAACCAACCCTTTAGTTTATGGGCACCAACCCAAAGAAACACCAACCCCTAGCTTTATGAGCACGTACTCAAAGGAGCACATACCCCTGCTATGAGCATCCACTCAAAGATTTACGAAGACTCAATAAACAATTTTTATACAATGAGAAACCTTGTTACAAATGAATTTTGTAACACCTTACTACTTCTCTAAGATGATATCTCACTAATGATTCATCTCTTCCTTCTTGTTTCTTCAAACAACTCTCTATATTTTTCTCACTCTATGTGACTAACTTGTTGTGTTATCTACCACAACACACTACTCTCCAAACTATGATCTTTTCTCTTTGTCTTCTGATGTTAAACCCTTTTACTAATATTCTATCCTCTTCTCTCCTATTCACATTATTATTTGGTTACAACTTAGTCATTCCTCTTCATCACAATGTATATAACCCACTATGATAAATATTCAGCTCTACACTCTCTAGTTCTTCTAAAACTCTATATTTATCTTCTTTTTTTCTCTGCAACTTTCTTCAATTACTTTTCAACCCTATAACTACTTCTATCCACTACTGTGTCAACACTCTTGGCTTTTTGCTTAGCTTTCCTGAAGGCTCTGTCTCAACTCAATACACATTTTCTCTAGCTCTACTGAATAGACTTCATTCACTTCACACACACAGCTGAATTAATCTTCTCTATTTTTTATCAATGTCCTCTACTAGCTCAATAAAAACATATATCTCTCTCAATTCTCATCAAAACCTTCTCTTATTTGTCAATTTTTTACATGCAAGATTTCCCTCTAAGAATGGATTCAAAATATGACCTCCGTGACCTCTAAGAAATCATATCTTTGAGATAGATTTGATTCTCAATACATTCCATTCAGACACATAGGCGCTAGTATTAAATGCCTCTTCTTAGTTTTCTTCTATGTGCAAATCATTCTTTGTGACTAGGTTACTAAACTTAGTATTATTCAGTCTTATATGCATTCTCGAGCCTCAAAAATTTTAGTGACTCTCTCTACAAATTGACCTCCATAAATGTTGCTTCCATAAATGTTGCTTCCATCCTTCTCAAATTGGATTGAAACCAACTTCATTTATATTCTCCATTTATGCATGTGATGTCATTTAGAGATCTAATTATCTTTCAACCATTCTACATGCTCCACATCATTGAATTAACCTTCCACATCATCTGGTCTTCATTGGTCAAACAACCCACGTGGACACTTCAACTATTCCCTTCCACAAGTAAGAAGAAAACCTATCATTTGGTTGATTTTTGTATTTGAGAATAAATTCCCAAGGCTTGGCACCCATCACAGAAAAAAGAGTCACATCGGTTGGTCAATTTCTATTGTTGGAGGTATTTTTCCCAAACTCTGCAAGCTTCATAGTGAAATAGAAGCTCATCTCTATAGTCCTAATGGGTCGGCAAATAAAATTTTGTGTTATATTGAAAACCCAAGATATGCCGGAAAAGAAAAATTGTGTTGGCAAGACACAACACCTATCACATAGAAAAAGACCATTTTGGTGTAACTCCCACGGGTCGGCAGTAGGTGATTTGAATCATACCAAAGTGTAAATTTATTCCAAAAGAGATTTTGATGCCATAGCACCAATGGGCCCCATGAAAACACATCATCACATAGCTGATCCAAATAGTGTTTTCCAAGTGGATGTCATTACCTCTCCATGTGGTCAAACATATTTTGATGTGATAGTAAATGTGTCACATCAAACCCTTTCACTATTTTTTGTGGGCCCCATTTTAGTGTAACATATACCACTTGGCAACAAGAAAAATTGGTTATGGTGAAAGAGAAAATCTTGCCAAAAAATAGGATGGCCCCCACACGAACACAACTTAGTTTGATTGGACCAAAGCAAAGTGCTCCCTGGGTACTTGCTAAAAATGGCTAAAAATTAGAACCAAAGTGGGCCTGACCATCAGAGGTCAAAGAATGGCTAAAAATTAGAACCAAAAACAACTTCCATGTTTCCACTTAGGAGCAATATGCCAATAAGAGGATTTCAATTTGTGTCCCACACATTCGAAACACAACCAACCCACGACAACCATGCGTATGATGGACTTGAAAAACACTGAGAGGCGGGGGTGAATCAGTGACACCAAAAATTAAACTACTTCAACTAGTAACTGGTAGATAAACTTAACAAAGATCTTAAGTAAAATGCATATAATCCAAAATGATATAATAGCATTCACAATAAGTAAAACATCCACCATAACACAAATATTTATACATGGAAAACCCAAATAGGTAAAAACCACAGTGAGATGGAACTCACAAGGTAACTATCTGTAGTAATAGATAACTGACCAGTTAGGGTCTATAATATGCTCTGCTAGGAGCGAATCTGATTAGAGATCCCAATGCTTGATTAGAATCTTATACCCTGTTAAAGGTAGTACCCTATTAGGAGTAACCTCATTGGAGGATTTCTGAATTCAAACTAATGAATCACCTTGTGAGAGGATTTGTACATAGAAGCTTGTTAGAGCTTACCCAGTTAGGGGATTTGAATTATGTTGTGATTGTTAGAAAACAACAGGAATGGTTTGATCTATTTTGAGTAGCACAATACTTGTTTGATCAGATCCTTCTAAACACTTTTAACACTGCTATATAACACACTCTTCAACTTAACACTTATCGCTCTTCAACATCAAAATCTTTTGCTCTTCATGCATACCATCATATCAAAATGATTTACTAAGATGTCAATATATAGACATTTAGATTTTATGTCAGCCTAAGGAAATCATAACACAATTTCCTAGGTGCAGTGTATCTAGTCAAGTGATCATAACTCATCACAAAAATTACTGCCAAAAATGTTTCGGTGGGATAACTCATCACGATCTGTGGTAACTCATCACAAAATTACCAAATACCAATTACAACAATCAAATACTGGTTTGAGTTAAATATATAAACCATTATCCTTGAATCTCCTGACATGATCTTCGCTTGATATACATCTTGATCTTTATCTTGATGTTGACTTAGTATATCCATAGGTTATCTTTAATGCATATATCGGTTGTCACAAAGTATCGGTTAGAGATTAACCACTAAGTATACTGGTTGATAGTGTAAACAAGCGGAAGTTAAACCGGTAGACAATATAATCATATGTGTGTGTGTGTTTCATTAATAACAACATATGATGAAAATATTACAATCACCATCAGGCCAACAATCTCCCCCATTGGCATTGATGGAAACACTTAGAAAATTTTATAGTAATACCACTAAGTGTGCATACAGAACAAATTTACACATATACACATACTTCCCCTTAATGCATACATTATATAAAAAATATTCAAAAACACACATACATATTTCTACTCCCCCTTTTACAACAATGCCAAATTGAAGAAGTAATATATATATATATATATATATATATATATATATATATATATATATATATATATATATATATATATATATATATATATATATAATTTGTATCCAAGTGTTTAGCATATACAACAATAACTAGAAAAGCTTGAATTAAAGTTCATGCATAAGAAATTCTCATGAAAAAAACATTTTAGTTCCTCTTCAACTGTGACAAATCATTTTTTCATGTTTGTAGCATGTTGTCAGTGTACTCGAATGTAGAAATCAAATATGAATGGAACTCTTCCATTGAATCCAGTGTACAGGTTTCTGGAGATCTAAGATAGCTTTTGCATTGGAGTAGGCTCTCTAAAGTATGTCTACTTGTGATGTGAGAAGACTCTAAGAGTTCCTTTAGAGACCAGAGTCTCTTTGCCTTCTCATTATCATAAATATCCAGGTTGTTATGCAAATCATCTACAGATTTGTTGAAAGAAAAAATAGAATCTTTAAGTGGAATATATATTGTGCATATCCGTTCTAGCTCTTGGTCTATTTTTGTGTGCCTTTTTGAAATGTCAAAATAAAAGAAAGAAACATTAGGGCTAGAAGCAAGAAATTTTCCTCCCGTTTCAATAGCTTTACTCAAGAAATCTTTATTGTGCGACGGAGTCATTTTCCCACTATCAATATCCTTTGCCAGTTTTTCTCCATACTTCTTCTTGTGACTCTTCTTAGCATAGGTTTGAGCAGCATCTTCAAGTGACTTGATTTGATCAAATGCATTTGCAAATAACTAACCAAGTTTGCTAATAGGTGTGGATATATGTGTTGTAGATGTTTCCGGTAGCAGAATAGATAAAATATCTACTACGGTTTAAATTGTCTCTACCTCAATCCTTTTCTCTTTTAGTCTCTTTTTATACACCCTAGATTGCATAACGTTAGCTATCTTCATCATTTCCGATGCGCTAATATTTTTAACATCAATAGGTCCTAAAATACTTAACGAATCATCATCATCCTCATCAAGTTGCTTTTGCTTTTCTCGTTTAGAGGATGCAACCTTAATGATCGCTTTCTCTGTATTCTTCTTTGTTTCCTTTTTAGAAGTTTGTGTGACAATATTTTCATTAAACTCCTTCTGAGTATCTTGAATGACCGGTAGAGATTGGGGTTTCTCCATTTGTCCTGATTCTGATGGATTGACCACTTTTAGTTTACTTGTCGGTTGCTCAACTAATTTGATCTATAAATCTATGATCTTGGGGGGCTCCATATCTAGTGCAGTGACATCTCCAAATACATCAACTTTGTCCTAAATATCATCTATAACATGAATAGTGGTTTCATCCTTCTGCTTGATAGGATAGACTACATCTGCTTGAATAGACTCCTCTTCATCCATTATCGGTTGTTTAACAACATCTTTCTCATTCTTAGAGGATTGGATGAGTTCTTCCATTCATTGGATATCACAGGTAATTTGATGGGTCTCAGCTTCAATAACTAACCTCTTTCCATTAAGAACCTTCAATCTTCTTGCTTTGAAAGAAAACTTAGTTTTGTAATGATAAATTAAAGCACTAATTCCATCTTTAGACAAGTTGGGGAAATATTGTGCAAATATTTCATCAATAATCTCTTTCTCCAACTTTACAACTTCTTCCCATTTATTTACAAGAATAGTGTACAAAGAATTTGAAATATTTTTTTCAATATCTTGAGGTAATCTAATATAAAAGCACAAATGATTGATTACCTATTGAATAACTTGCTCTTTCTCATCTTCACTAAAAGAATCAAAATATTTTTTGACCAGTTCAGATCTCTTCCTTCCTAATTAATTCCTTGTCCTTTGAAAGTGAGTAACCAGCTTGTAGGTAGAGATATCAAAAGGTACAGTTGCCTTCGGTACTTCCTTTAATTGCTTAAATACTCTGCCACTTGCCTTTATCTTCTTGGGTTCTTCTTCAATGTCAGTACCCTCAAACTCTGCTTGCAAAATTAACTTTCTACCTCTCTTCCTTGTTTCTTTCTCCTTCTTTTCATAGACCTGGGGTGTCGGATCCTTCTTGGTTTGGATACTTTGAGTCACCCTTGTATTCTTTATTGTTGGAGGTGCTTCCTCAACTTTCTTTTTCTTTCCTTTCACATTAGCTATAGGAGCAATACTAGTTTTTGTTGGTGCATCCTGGACTGCTACTATATCCAGTCTTGCCTTCTTTTTATCTTTAGGAGATGCTAACAGGTTATTAGCATAACTGACCAGTAAGTCATAATTTACTTCATAGCTCATGTCTTCCATTTCTTCTTTCCTAGGCTCGATTTCTTGCATCAAACAAAAGTCAGTGGTAATAGTGAAGATTATATCTTTTGCAAAATGTTTTACCACATCTTCTAGCAATCTCATTCTCATACTCATCTTTTTGTGAAACTCATTAAAATACTTATTCATAGTAGCAGGAAAATTATTCCTTATAGCTTTGATGTTGTTCTTCATTTGAGGTGTGACTGAGAGGTCCTTTGACCATTAAATGTCTCCAATTCCCAATAGGAAATTATGAAAATAAAAGAATAAACCAACTAATAGCTAACCATATTTGAACTTTTGACTGCTATCCTTTTTTATAGATTCCAAATTTAGGAACAATTGTCTCCATATATCTTCACAAAGATCATAATTTGCATTATCAACAATCATTTTGTGAGTTGTATGAATTGCTACAAATGAAACACGATTTATTCTACTAGAGTAAAATAGTAGGTAACCTATCACCATTGTTGCCAGTTTCACTGCAAGGCCTCTGATATTGTTAATAGAAAATGCACGCTTATCAGATGTAGAACTGGTTAAAGAGAATACTGTCTCTTTTGAAATTAGCCTTAGAACAGGTACTTCATCGGTTGAGAAATAACCAGTTATAGCCTGAATGGCTTTCTTAGTTATTGTGTGAGTTCTCTCTAAATACATGTTCTCACCAAGAACTTGACTCAAAATGATTCTAATATGCTCCTCCTCGAAATATTCAAGAAAGTAAGCAACATTATGAAAACCCTTCTCGAAAACCCTATCATAGTCTGTTTCAATCTTTCCATTCTAATCACAAAGTGATTTTAACTGAGTATAAATGTATAGTGATCCTAGATCATTTATCTTGTGGTCAATATAACTAGACAAATCACCTTTAACCAAAACTCCACTAGGAGCTTGTGACAATTCATTGTATGACACAATTCGTTCCACTACTATAGCTTCCATAGGCTCAGAAGTAATCATTAACCTTTCTGCAAATTTTGAAGATAATGCCACTGCATATGAATAAGATTCAAAGCAGTCTTTTAAAAGAAATACCTTTTCTTATGCACGCTACCTCATTTTACCTATAGTATGCTCAAGTGCACACCAATTTGACCTTCTACAACCTTCAAATCAACTTGATTACACAAATCACAAAGCAATTTTGACAATTGTCAGCCAACAATCTTTCTCAGCTCAGCAAGTGCTCCAAATTTCTCTTTCGAATACGTTAGGATAAAGATAATAAAGTGAAAATTCACTTTTATCATTTTTACCTACTACATTAAATGCTTGCCCATTAGGGTTGCAAACCCTAATTTCACTACTCAACGAGTAAACCGATTGATAACATATTAACAAAAGTTACCAAAATTTCATGCTTCAAAATTTTATTACCACTCATTCATCTCAAGGGGTCCAGAGATGGATTTACCGATTAAGCTCCCCTTATCCATATGACAAGGCTTAGTTCACCGATGCAGGGTTCTCTTCACTTGGTGAAGGAAGACTTTCCTCTGTAGGTGATTCATCACTCTTTTTCTTCCATATGCAGTTTATTTCTTCTCTTGTTTCTTCAACATTTACTTTTTGTTTTCCTTTTTGATCCTTTTAAGAATTGACCGGTTCGCTATTTCTAGATATGCAGAATTTTGCTAAGTGCCCCAGTTTGTTGCAGTGATAGTAGGCCATACCAAATGATCTCCAAGGTCCTGCATTTCCTCTCCCACTTCTTCTTCTATAGTTCATAGCCACATGACCAAAGTTATTACAAATGGTGCAAATGACATTTGTTACCTTTTCCATCTCAAATGGACTAAACCGGTTGTTGTAGGGTCTTTGCCAGTTCATGTTGACCCGGTTGTCAAAACTCCTCATCTAGTTGCCATTTAGACTTGGATGCATATGCGGTATAGGATTATTAGCTCCATATCTACACTCAATAGATCTATGTCCATACATTCAACAAGTGAAGCAATGACCTTCAAACTTCTTAGACATATATCTAGCATTAGTATTAAAGCTTGTATTCATGTTAGGTTTATCTTTACAAACATTTGTAGTATGACTGGAGGTTTATGGCAAACAAAACAAACAAGTTTAAAGACTCTCTTACTGGTAGTCTTTTTTACCTTAGAAGTAGATTTGTTCTTAGGAGTGTTGCTCTTGGTACCAGAAGATTCACCTTTTTCAGATGTGTGAAAACCAAGTCCAAAGGTATCACCATTCATCCTTTGAGACTGAATTTTCTCTTCTAGCAATATTGAAATTTTGATTAATTTATCCAACTTCTCATTTGTTTCACTAAGTTGTTTTGTGAGATCTTCATTATGCTTAGAAGGGTTCTCTTTCAGAGATGATGCTAAATCAAGATCTAACTGCAAAATTTCCTTCTCTTCTCTTTCAGAAATCAGATGCTCATGTAAGGTAGCATTTTCTCTCTTGATCAGGGAAATGTCATGATCTCTCTCCTTGATAAGATCTTCAACTACTCTTTTGGCTTCCAATTCCTTACTTATGCAGATAGTTAGAATTTCTAGCTCTCTCCTCAGATTTATCTTTTCAATGTTGATTTTTTCAACCTCCTCAGCAAAATCATCAATATTGGCTTCATCTGAAGAACTATTATCAGATATCTCCAATAGTTGTTTAGTAAGCTCTCTTCTTTTGTTTTGAGAAGCTTTCAGTTTGACCCTTAGGGTTTGAATCTCATTCCTACTAGCTTCTAGCTCTCTAGCCATCTCAAGGTAGCTCATATCCCCCATGGTGGTTTCAAGACTTCCTTCTAAGAGATTAGGCTTCTCAGAATTTTGGCTCTAATATCAATTGATGGACTTGAAAAGCACTTAGAAGGGGGTGTCAATCAATGACACCAAAAATGAAACTACTTCAACTAGTAACCGGAAGATGAACTTAACAAAGCTTTTATGTAAAATGCATATAATCCAAAATGATATAATAACATTCATAATAAGTAACACATCCACCATAACACAAATATTTATACTTGGAAAACCCAAATAGGTAAAAATCACAGTGAGATGAAACTCACAAGTTAACTATCTGCAATAATAGATAACTGAATGGTTAGGGTCTATAATGTGCTCTGCTAGGAGTGAATCAAGTTAGAGATTCCAAAGATTGATTAGAATCTTATAACCTGTTAAAGGTAGTGCCCTATTAGGAGTAACCTTGGTGGAGGATTTCTGAATTCAAACTAATGAGTCACCTTGTGAGAGGATTTGTACATAGAAGCTTGTTAGAGCTTACCTGGTCAGGGGATTTGAATTTTGTTGTCATTGTTAGGAAACAACAGGAATGGTTTGATCTAGTCTGAGTAGAACAATACTTGTTGGATTAAATCCTTCTAAACATTTTCAACACTTCTATACAACACACTCTTCAACTTAACACTTATCACTCTTCAACATCAAAATCTTTCGCTCTTCATGCATACCATCATGTCAAAATGATTTACTAAGATTTCAATATATAGACATTTATATTTCATGTCGGCCTAAGGAAATCATAGCACAATTTCCTAGGTGCAGTGTATCTAGTCAAGTGATCATAACTCATCACAAAAATTACCACCAAAAATTTGCTGGTGGGATAACTCATCATGATCTGTGGTAACTCATTACAAAATTACCAAATACTAGTTGGAATGATAAAATACCAGTTTGAGTTAAATATATGAACCATTATCCTTGAATCTCCTGACATGATCTCCGCTTGATCTCCATCTTGATCTTCACCTTGATGATGACTTATTATATCCACAGGCTGTCTCTAATGCATATACTGGTTGTCACAAAGTACCGGTTAGAGATTAACCACTAAGTATACCAGTTGATAGTGTAAACAATCAGAAGTTACATCGGTAGATAGTATAATCATATGTGTGTCTGTGTTTTATCAATGACAACATATGATGAATATATTACAATCATCATCAAGCCAATAGTGTACACTTAAGCTTGAAGAGGGAGGGCCCCACTAGAAAGAGAGAATGGTTTTGGTGTAGCAAACAACATCAGAGAGAGGGGAAAAGGTTTCACCAAAAAGGATCCTTACACGAAAAGTAAGAATGCCACCAAGAGCAAATCCATATCACACCAAAAGGGAAGCATATCGGTATAAAGCTTGATGTTTGCAAAGGCCAATAGAAGTTATGTTGAAAGAAGAAGTTACACTAAAATAGAGGATGTCACTGAGATAGAAACACAATCATGCTAAAAAAATACCAAACAATGGAATTTGAATAATTTTCAACTTGTAACTTGCGGTTATCAAATCTGATAAATCCAACACATCATGAGGTCGATGTAGAATATGATTCCAACACTAAAGTGCATGAATTTCAAACATGATCATCTTTTCAAACCATGAAATTTTTTGCAACATATGTTTTCTACCTCTTGCAACATTTGTGTAGCATAACACAATGTGTTATGCACGACTACATAACCTGCATGTTGTGTGCTTTACCTGTCAGCAACTGATCTCTTGCTGACATCAATCAACTTTGCATGCCTACTACATCTTCATCTATTTGATGTCTTGTGTGTATCTCTACATCTCCATCAACTCAGCTCTGCATACACATGTTGACATCAATGGCAATCTCAATTCCAACATGTGGTTCCAAATCCCTCCTTTTATTGCATGGAATATTTGGAAGGAGTGTAACAATAGGATGTTTCGTGAGGAGGATTGAAATAGAAAACAATCATAAAATAACAAATTAAAGAGAATGGGAATGCTTCTTCCTTGAGACCTTCATAGGTAATGTCAAGTCTGCTAGACTTAAGAATTAAAAAAAATTGGGGTATCACTCATAATTTACTAAACTTAAATTGGAACAAACTGATATTAAGAAAAGTTTGCCACTAGACCCCTTAGGATGAGGAATGGATTAAAAGAAAATTTGATAGCTTCTCTAAGGGTAACCTTCGACTATCTGAAGTGGGAGGAATTAACAAAGATAATAGGGGACACATGATAGAAGGGCACTGTATGAATCTAGGAAGAGTGTCCAATAATAGGGTGGAGGCAATCACTACATGGCAAGGGATTAAGTGTGACTATAATATAAAGAATCAAAATGTCATCCTATAAGGTTACTAAAAACTTATTGTGGATTGTTTAAATAGAAATGAAAATCCCTTGGGAAATAAAAAATGAAGTGAAAGAAAGCAAAGGAGTGATGGGCCTCTTTCCCAGAATTATAATCCAACATACTTTCAAGGAGGGGAATAGTGTGGTTAATGAAGTTGCCAATCAAGGATTAAATCATGAGGAATTTTTTTTCCAACTGTTTACAAAGCCCTATTGCACTAAAAAAATTCTAGCGGATAAAAGAACTAAGTGATATCTGATGCAGGAGCATCCCTCGTTCTTGGAAATCTTGCATCAACCAAAAACATTTATTTTTTGTTTTTTTTGTTTTTATTTTTGCAGATTCAATATTTCATTCATTCTATATTTCCTTTGATTTTCTCACCAAATCTTATGGAGTTGGATTTTGATCAAGGACATATTAATCCACCTTATTCTTGGTCTATAGGACATTTGGATCTTTTTCTGGCAAGTTATCGCTTCCAGATTCTGAGATAGCTTCTGAATTAAAACATCATAACCTCTTGGACCTATTCTTCTATTGGAAAATCTTGTGGATCCTTTTCATAGCTTGTGGAGCTTCAATTCATTGTTCCAATGTTCCTTGGCATGTGGACGACCTTCCCTTTGGTCTGCACTTCATCCTTTGGATTTTTCAAATGATTCTTATTAGCAGAGGCTGACCTAGTGGTTTCACATGTTTCATTTTGTTCATTGGCATTTGATTCATCTTGGGCCAATGCAAATTCCTCTGGATCATATAAATCAATGTAATTTAGATTATAATAGGGAGTTTTTAGAACATAGAAGATCTATCTTGAGATTAAGAGGTCAGGAGTTGACCGATATTGTAATTGAGCATGTATGTTTTTAGGCCAGTAAGAAAATCTTGTAGCTCGCATGTTGTCAGTAGATTGTAATTTTTCTTGACATAATTCAATTAGTTATGTGTTACCTCCATCATCTTGTCTTGTTTTCATTGTTTTTGACTCATGTTGCATGGTTCATATAGATCTCATTAAGGTCCCTCCTAAATGTGATTGCATCAAGTGGTATAATTGTAAGATTTCATTCCAAAGATTACATTGTCCTACAGATTTTATTGTAGGGTAGAAGATTTATGGATCCAACCTACAGTAGCAGAGGACTGGCATAAAGATGGAACAAAGAAGAAATAGGAATGGTGGAGCATGTGGGAATGCAAACCCTATTGTAATAGAAATGTTGAGAGGAGATGTAGCCAAGTTAGAAGCTATTGAAATGGCCCAAAGAAGAGGTTGACATATTGAAGATGTGAGTGAAGATGAAGAAGAAGAAGCACTAGCAGAACAAGTAGCAAATCCGCAGGTGATCAATCCAAATGAAGAGAGGTTCTTGAGGGTTTTGAGTAGGGTGAAAACCATACCACATTTTACCCCACTAGATTATGATGGAAAGATGGATTAGGATGAATTGATGCACTAGATCTTAGAAATGGATAAGTATTTGATTTTGAAAATACCACAGAAGAACGAAAAAGTGAAATATTCTTGTACTAGGTCCAAGGGTCATGTGTCTCTTTGGTGGGAATATTTGTAGGTTAATAGATAGTGAAGAGGTAAAGAGAGAATTAAATCATGCTTGTATATACTTATAAAGTTTAAATCAAAGTTTACGCTAGCTAATTATGAACTAAACATGTTATGGAAATTACATAACCTGAAGAAGAAGGAATCAAATGTGAAGGAGTATGCCGAAGCGATATATAAGTTGAATATCAGATCCAGACATACTGATGATCGGGTTGAACAAGTTGTGATATATTTGAATGGTTGTAGATGTCTATAAAAGATGAATTTGGTTTGATTAGGTTGTAGAGTGTTGAATAAGCTTACCAATATGTCCTAAAATTAGAAGAGAAGTTGAACAAAAGAAATGAGAAGAGAAAAAGAGGTAGAGGTGGAAGGTTTTGCGTAGGAAGATTTCAAGGAGGAAGAGGATATTCTAGAGGAAAAGAAACCTATGTAGATTAGAACAAGTACAAGGAAGTAAGCAAGGATGATAGTTCATACCAAAATGATGACACAAATTTCTCCTAGAGAAGATAACCTGATGGTTATCGAAATGAGAGTTGTGGAAAAGATGACAGAAGACAAGGAAAGAGAGTGTTTACAGGAATTGGCTTTAAAAGAAGAGGAGAATGGCATCATGCATTTTAAAGTAGGAAGGTAGAGAACATTGGAAGAATGACATTGATAGAAGAAGACCCTACTGGATCAGATAACAAACCAGAATATGGAGAACTATTGATAATGAGAATATCTTTGTGTCACACTAGAGAGAACAAAGAACCCTTGTAGAGGAGGAATTTGTTCAAGACCAGATGTAAGGTATCCAATAAATTTTGTAAAGTCATTATTGATAGTGGTAGTTTGGATGGTCTTGTTTTAGAGGAGATGGTGAAAAATTTAAAGTCAGAAAGATTGAAACACCCTAAGCCTTGCCAGATAGCATGGATTCAGGATTATCATAAGTCGGTAGTAAGTGAGCAATGCTTGGTGAAATTGAAAATTGGGAATTATCATGATGAAGTTTTGTATGATAGTATGCCTCTAGATATTTGTCACATCTTGTTAGGAAGACCTTAACAGTTTGACATACAGACGATACATGATGGGAGAAAGAACATATACACTATAGTTGCAAATGGGATGAACCAAACCTTGTTACCCTTAGAGAATCCCCAAAAAAGTGAAGTTTTTACGAATGTTAGAATCTTCTTGGTGGATGGAAGGAAACTCTTGGATGAAATGAGACATGAGAACAATTAGAAGAGATAAAGGAATTGCTTACAGAATATGAAGACATCATTCCAGATAATGTGCTTGATGAATTACAACTTGTGAGGAGTATCAGTCATTGCATGGACCTCATTCCCAAAGCTAGTTTTCCTAATAAAGTAGCACACCAGATGACACTGGCAAAAAATAAAGAGTTGAATAGAGAGGTGTTGGAATTGTTAAAGAAAGGTTTGATCAGAAAAAGTTTGAGTCCTTGTATAGTACCAGTTGTGTTAGAACCTAAGAATAATGGAGAGTGGAGGATGTGTATTGATTCTCGAGCAATAAACAAGGCCATAATGAAATACTGGTTTTCTTTTCCTAGGATGGATGACACAATGGATTTTTTGAGTATAGTACACAAAGATAGATTTGAAGAGTGGATATCATAAGATCAGAATCAGAGAAGGAGATGAGTAGAAGACAACATTCAAGACAAATGATGGATTGTATAAATGGTTGGTGATACCTTTTGGGCTGACTAATGCACCGAGTAATTTCATGAAATTGATGAATGAGGTATTGAATAAATTCTTGGGTAAGTTTGTTATTGTGTATTTGGATGACATCTTAATTTTTTATAAGACAAAGGAGGAACATATATTGTATTTGAGACAAGTTTTGCAGAGATTGAGAGAAGAAAAGTTATTTATAAACATTAAGAAGTGCAATTTCATTAAGGAAGAGTTAGTATGCTTGGGATTTGTGATATTTATAGATGGATTGAAGATGGACCCTGAGAAGGTAAAAGCAATTGTTTAAAGGCCTACACCAAAAATTATTGGAGAGGTAAGATCATTTCATGGATTGGGTAGTTTATACAAGAAGTTTATCAGAAATTTCAGTTCAGTTTATAGCCCTGTGACTAAGAGAATGAGAGGAGATGGGAAGGAATTTAAGTGGACAATTAGAGAAAATAAGAGTTTTGAATTGTTGAAGCAAAAGGTGACTAAGAAGCCTGTGTTAGCTTTACTATATTTTAGAAAAGTATTTCAAGTGGACTATGATGCAAGTGGAAATGCAATTGGAGCAGTGTTAAGTCAGGGAGGAAGAGAAGTAGCTTATTTCAGTGAAAAGTTGAATGATGCAAGAAGGAGATATTTAGTGTATGATCAGGAATTTTATGCCATAGTTCAAACCTTGAAGAAGTGTAGACATTACTTGTTTCCTAAGGAGTTTATGTTGAATACCGATCATCAAGTTTTACAGTATTTGAATAGCCAGAGTAAGTTGAATCAGAGACACATGAGATGAGTAGAGTTCTTGCAGAGTTACACCTTTGTGTTGAATCATAGCAGTGGAAAGTCAAACAAAGTTTCTAATACCCTAAGTAGAAGGAGGAATTCACTGATAGAGATGAGAGTGACAATGTTAGGATTTGAGGAGTTGAAGACCTTGTATGATGATGACCCAAATTTTGCTGAACCTTTGAAAGAATGTAGAGAATCGGTTATGGTAGGTAGAAGTAAGTGGTTGGATTAATTTAATCAGGATGGGATGTTATTTACAGGAGTTCATTTGTGTATACCTAAGAGTTTTATGGGAGAGAACTTGATAAAGGATAAGAATAGTGGAGGATTAGTTGAACACTTTTGTGTTGACAAAATAGTGGCATTGGTGAGTGACCATTAATTTTAGCCTTAGATTCATAGGGATGTCAGGAAATTTGTGTACAGTTAAAGAGTTTGTCAGATTGAAAAAGGTAGTAGTTAGAATGTGGGATTGTATAAGCCTTTGACAGATTCAAAGAGACCTTGGGAGGATATAAGCATGGATTTCATACTTGGATTACTTAAGACACACAAAGAGAATGATTCTATATTTGTGGTAGTCTATAGATTCTCAAAGATGGCATATTTAATACCTTGTAAGAAGACATCAGATGCAGTGCATGTTGCTAACTTATTTCTCAAGGAGGTAATGAGATTGCATGGGTTACCTAAGAGAATAGTTTTAGACAAAGACACTAAGTTTACTGGTTGTTTTTGGAGGACACTTTGAAAGAAGATGAAGATAGATTTGAAATTCAATTATACTTTTCACCCACAAACTAATGGACAGATAGAGGTAGTAATTTGGAGCTTGGGAAATTTGTTGAGATGCTTAGTTGAAGAGAACACCGGAACTTGGGACTTGATTCTTGCACAAGCTGAGTTTTCCTACAATAATTTAGTGAGTAGGAGTACCAGAAAGACACCTTCTGAGATTGTTACCAGAGTACACCCTAGAGGTATATCAGAATTGAGAGATATCAATAATGAAGACAAGAGGAGTGTAGAAGCAAAAGATTTTGTAGATCACATGAAAGTCTTACATGTTCAAATTAAATAACATTTGAAGGACATGAATAGTAAGTATAAGGAGAAACAAAATGAGAAGAGAAGACATAACAAATTTGAAATTGGAGATGAAGTGGTGGTTTACCTGAGAAAATAAAGATTCCCAATTGGAACCTACAATAAGTTACATATGAGAAAGTTTGGCCCTTGTAAGATTTTGAGGAAATTCAATTCCAAAAATGCATATGAAGTGGAGTTACCAAATAGTCTGGGTATTTCACCTATATTTGCATATCTATATCAGTATCATAAATCAGAACTCAATGAAGACGGTGTTGCAGACTTGGAGAAGAAGATGCCCTGAAAGGAGCTAGATCAGATTGAAGAAATTTTGGACAGTAGGATTAGGCACAATCTGTATAGAGAATATCTTGTGAAGTGGAAGAAAAGACCAGTTGAAGATTCATCTTGATTTCTTAGGAAGATGTAGACCATTTTGGTTTTCCTCTGGCCCTAGCAAAGTGCGAGACTCACTTTTTCAGCAACCCCAAATGTTTGATGCAGGAGCATCCCTAGTTCTTGGAAATCTTGCATCAACCAAAAACATTTCTTTTCAGTTTTTTTTGTTTTTTTTGTAGTTTCAGCATTTATTTTTGCATTTTCTTTCATTTGCTCACCAGATCTTGCAAAGTTGGATTTTGATCAGGGACATGTTCATCTACCTTGTTCTTAGTTCGTGGGGATGTTTGGATATTTTTTTGACAAGTTATCACTTTCATATTCTGAGATAGTTGCTAACTTAGAACACCAGAACCACTTGTTGATATTAACTGGTGATTGAGAGGGGGGTGAATTAGTCAAAACAATTTATATACAATTCAAACTTTCAAACTAGCCATTTTGCAATCGACTTTTTCAAATTAACTTAAAACATTGCATTAATCATGAAAGAAAGAACATTGAAGGAAAGAGATTTGCATGCATCAAATAAATATCACATAACACCAACAATTATATGTGGAAACCCTTGGTTAGAGGGAGAAAACCACAGTGGGGATAACCCACAAACTCTTTTACTGCAGTGAAAAAGAGTGCCCAATTAAGAGCTTACAATATTGTTCCTTGTAAGAACATCACCCTATTAAAGATGACTAGTATCCTATTAAGAATACCTTAGAATCTGTTAGGATTCACCTTGCAAAAGGATTTTACACTTCCTCTATGGAGTGACCCTATTAGGGAATATTACAAATAGAACCGGTTAAAGTTCACCCTATTAAGGGATTTACTCTACTATAATTATTAGAGAGACACAAATCATTGATCTAATGATGACACTTTTCTATCGAATATATCCGCTCTTTATCTGCTTCAATATCTGCTCAATGATGACTTCACCAATTCATGAGGAACCCTTCTGCACTTCACTCATTCTTCACTTTACTCTAATTTTCAACCTCAATCCACTAACAACTCCATCGATGAAAAAAGTCAAGATGAAAAACATGTATATAGTTGTCTTCAATCTTGGAGCGAAATTTCCCTCCAAAATTTGAATTCAAAAAATCATTCTATGTGCTAATCAGTTCATTCCTCAAATCTCATAGATTATATCGGTGGGACTAACCATTCATGCCACAAATATTGTCGATTCTCTAGCAAGCACTCCGGATTAAACTAGCTCTTTTTAAATTGGTTAGATCCACATGTTAGAAAGTCAAACATGCTGATGACTATGCGTACTTGTCCTTTTCACTTCACTATTGTGATCTACTATTAGTTGCTTTCTTTATATCAGTGAACCAACTTCACTCATCTCAACTACCAGTTGCTTCCTATAAACTGGTCTCTTCTCATCGATGGAATTCTTTAGTCCCATGTTCATTACCAATCCACTATAACCTTGTTTTGATTGGTTGTGATGACATTAGAGTTGGTACTTGTCATCAATGACAACCTCTAAGTACCTCAAACTTTATCATGCTCACCATGATGCCAACAATCTCCCCCTTTGGCATTTGTGGCAAAACATCTAGTTGGATTAAAATGGATTGAGAGGAATAATGAATACCTTCTACTATATTCAGGTTCTCCCCATGATGTAGCCAGTCCTCTATCTGGTTCTCCCCCTATTTCTCTGCCTTCTTTGCTAGTACAACCTTCTCTATCTATACTACTCTGCCTCTACTGGTGGTATCTGACTATATACATTCTTATTCTTTGTACACATAGTCCTTCCTCCTCATATATACAATCTGATATACATTTATTCTCCCCCTTTTTGCAACAATGACAAAAGATAAAAGAATCAAAGTATACAAAATAATTCATGAGAGTAATTCAAATATGTCTTTCAAATTGACCTTAGTAGCCTCCAAACAAGATTCTCTTGTAGGCTTCACCTATTTCATAGTGTGGATTTGTCCATGTAGTTGTGTGACAAAATCCTCCATGTCATCCATTGTCTTGCAGTTAGGTGAACTAATGAGGCCTTTTGCTTGTTTCACATTGCCTTGCAATGATGGGGGCAAGGTAGAATTGTATCTCTAGTAGTTTTAGAGATCGTTTGTTTTGTTCCTCTTTCAGCTTGTTGATTTCATGAGTTAATTGTTTGAATTTTCCACTAAAGGTAACTATTGAGCTTGTAAGAGGATCAAAAGAACCTATCAGGACATTAATTTCCTTTTGAGTCTTTACTCTTTTCTCTTCAATATTTTTGATGAAATCGAGAAAGATTGAGAATTTGACCAATAATTGGCCAACTTCCTTTAATATTTATTTCACCTCTTTAGTGCTGGTAGAGAAAGAAAATTTGTCAATTGATATTTGTTCCATTAATTTCTCACCTCTTCTGGATTCATACTACCTAGTTGCAAGCTTCTCCAGGCTGGTTTCCTCTGAACCAATTGCTTTGACAAGAGTGCCCAATTGATCAATGATGGGTGCATTCTCATGAACAAAAATGTCAGGAATGAGATTAGATAAGACAGTCTTTGCAGTGTTAAGAATTCTCACCTTATTTTTCTTTTCTCTAAGTTTGGCCTTTTCAACTTGAATTCTCAATTTTTATGAAACTTTTATTAACTTTTTGGGGGTCATCTTTTTTATATCAATTACTGAGTCATCCTCTTCTTCCTCCTTTGTGTCTTCTTCTTCTTCTTCAGCTTCTACCTCAGAGCTAGCTAAGGTGGTGAGTTCAACTTTCTTTTTCTCACTTTCTTTTTCTAAATATAACTTCCTTTTCACCGGAGGAGTGTCCACCACTGTTTTCTTACTATCTTCTGGTTGATTGGATGAGGAATCCTCTTTCTTCTTGTCATGTTCCGGTTCCTTGGTCTTCTCTGGACTAGTATTGGTTGTTTTTGTTTCCTTCCTTTTTATTTTCTTTTCCTCTATTTCCTTCTTCTCTTCTTCGTTCTTTTTTGTTTCCTTCTTCTCTGCTTCATCAACAGATGGTATTGATGAATTTATCACCTTTGGGGGTTCTTCCTCTACACATTTTTCTAGAAAATGAGGCTCCTTGTCAGTAGGGTTTGATGAGGGAGTAATTATTATCACCGGATTCCTTTAAGGTCCTTCCTCATAAGGGATCTCCTCAATTGTGACTTCATCTTCTCCAAGATGCTTAGTTTGATCGGCTCCCTTTGTCGATGTATCATCAATATTAATAGTTTCAATAGTTGATTTTTTTTCAACTGGTGGCTCTGCATCCTTTGTCAAATTAGGAATATCTGACACAACATCACCTATGATATCTTCAACTATAAATACATCAAACTCATCAGTGGTTTCCTTGTCTTTGTTGTTTTCTTGAGCAACTACATCTTGTCCTTATTTTCCTTCTTTTTCTATTTCCTCCTCAACTTCCTTTTACTGGCTCAAAATTGTTTTCCACAAGGTAATACCCCCATCATGTATACCTTTAATATCTCTTATGACTACTCTCCATGTTATGTTTCTTATTTTGAAATGATGTACACATTCTTTGGCCACTATTGATGCTTGATTCTAGTCTAATTTAAGTTGTACTTCCATGAGTGCCTTAATTATGTGTTCCTTCTCAATTGCTAGGGCAGTTTGCCTTCTCCCTTCAATGAGATTTTGTAAATCTGATGGAACAATTCCATGTAGTTCACTGGGAGTTCTGTAAAATTTATGTAAGTTCTAGATGAGTGCATCTTCAATTTTTATTTTGTCTTCCTCATTATAGAGGGGATACTTTCTCCCAACACCAGCTAAACCTCCATACTCTTTGATCCCATGCACTAATTCATCAACAGTTGGAGCTACATTCCTACCACTTCTTCTGACTTCTTTAACTACCAGATCGAATTGGGTGTTAGAGTTATCATCCTCCTTTTCATCCTTATTGGGCCTCTTCTTAGCCTTTGTATCAACTTTCCTTTCATTCTTTTTCTTTCTTGCATATCTGACTCCTATTGGTCTACCTTTACCTTGGGAAGATGTAGGAGTATCTGAGTCCTTTTCTTTCATGTATGTTGTCAATTTTCTCGATGCAACACCCTTCGATCTTGTCTTGGACATTTTATTCTTTTCTTATGTGTGCTCTTCATCTTTTCTTGATTTAGCCCCTATTTGTTCACTTGTATCGGTGGAAGCAGTGACACCAGATGCTTCACCTCCATACTTCTTATCTAAGGTGTCAAGCATTTTCCTAACTTTCTTTTGTATGATAGGCTCCTTGAGTTCCCTCTTTATTTCAAAGCTTTCTTCCTCATAAGTTTCAAATTTCTTTGCTTTTTTGTCTACCGATTTAGACAGTTACATGCTTGCATATATTTTGGTAGTGTCTGCCCTGATCTCATAACCCATAGTGGTTTCCCAGAGGGTTCTAGGTTGAACCGCTTGAATAATGTAGCAATCAGTATCAACAAGAAAACAAATGGTGTCTTTGAACTTTTAGACTATATCGGTTGGGATTCTCTCTCATTGATACATTCTATTTTGGAATTATTTAAAATAAGCCCACATTGTCTCTCCAAACTTATCACCTAAGTCTCTAATCATTTCACCTATCTAAACTATGACAAGTTTATCTATAGACCATACTACATTGTCCTTACTAGGAAAGAAATTTTGCACATAGAAGAAGATACATACCAGTATTGAACCATACTTGAATGATTGTTTTTTTCCTTCTTAATTCGATCCATATTCACCAAGAATTGACTTTTTATCATCTCACAAATGTCATATGTTGCATCCTCCTTGATGATTCGATAAGCTACATGAATAGAACCACTCGACACACTGTTCATGTGACTTGATTGATAAACCCTATAAGCTATCACTGTAGATGCTAACCTCACTTCTACATCCTCAATGTGAGTGATTGTCTTTTCTCTCTTTTTATATCGGGATTGAGTCAATCGAGTGACCTCACTGGATGATATTTTCCTTAGGCTTAGTACTTCACCTGTTGTACTAAACCTTGTTACTATTTTGATCACCTCCTTTGTGATTTTGATTGGTGCTTCAACTTCCAACCATAGAAACTAGTCATGCACTCTACTTAGCACATACTTGATCCAATCAATATGGAATTGGTTACGGATATCAATAGCATACAACAAACCCTTGGTCTTCAAATGCATATGTTTTGCCTTCAACAAACCATTGTCGCAGAACCCTTTGAATTCATCTTGAATGAATTTGTCTCCAAGTTCTTCAATCTTGCAGTGTATGAAGGAAAAGATATCTTCAACTAGTAATACACCATAGAGCATAGATGATAGGGCACTGGTCATGTTGATCTCTTCGGCCTTCATAGGATGCAACTTGAACGCGGGTTGTGGTTCCTTAACTATCTCAACCAACATAGGAATCGACACAAAAGCTGCCATGATGAGTTTGAATAAAATTCACAGATTGACTTCTTCTACCATTCTTGCTAGGGCTTCCGATCACCAAAACTTCACCACTTGATCTCCAAACTCACTTTGCAAAAAATGCACTTAACAGATTTAGAAATCCTCTAATTGCAGTAGGAGCTCATGAAGGCACAAATGAAAGCAAGGTAGACAAAATGAGCTTTTATTTTCTTATTTATTTGTTAATTTGTTTGGTGCACTTATACAATAATTAAGTTATACGATCTCAAATGGTAATAACTTATAGTTTATCGGTGTTACTTCCTTGTCAGTAATAATACAACTTTTAACACCTATAATCTTAATAATTCACCAGTGAAGAGTTCCAAACAATATGCCAACTTTTCTACATCTAAGTAATGAAACTAAGAGTTACCTCACTTTGGTTTTGGGGAATCAACCATGATTTTTTAATAAGTGCTCCCCTTGAGCATTAGTTTGCTTAGTTTGAAGAAGAACTGTCATCATCGGTGGATGATGACTTAGTTTTAGAATGCTTCTCTCCTTCTTTTCTTTCTTCCTTCTTAGTCCACGTCCTTTTCAATTCATTCTTCACCTCTTCAACTATCTTCTTTCCTTTTAAATCATTTGGCCCTTTCTTCTTGCCAAACTAGTTCCTGTCTTCAGACCGGTTGTAGGATCGGTTCCTGCACTCTCTAGCTAAATGACCAATCTTATGGCAGTTGAAATATGCCATACTAGTTGTCTTCCATGGTCCTGCATTATTTCTCTGACCCATTCTCATTATGCAATTCAGTGCAACATGACCAAAGTCATTACAAGTAGAACAGGTGGCATTGATCTAATTACTCTTTCTATTAGGGCTCATCGGTTTGGGTGGAGATCTTGATGCATTTGTCTTGAACATACATTCTTCAGATTTGTGTCCATATTTATTGCATGTAAAGCAATATCCATTAAAGCTTCTTCTACTAAACATGCTACTTGATCGAGGTCTACACTCATAAGTAGTGCGTCCATACTTGTAACAGTTATAGAAATAACCATTAAAGTTTATTCTACTAGACATGCTACTTGATCGAGGTCTACACTCATAAGTAGTGCATCCATACTTGTAATAGTTATAGAAATAACCATCAAAGGTGAATGACTTCTTGTGACTGACCAGGCAATTTCTAAAGACATCATAATTATGACCTGGTTTACTATAATAATTGCAAGAAGATTTAGAGAACTTCATACCTTTCATTCCTGATTTGTCCTTTTTATCATTTTTCATCCTCTTGTGATTAGATGATTCTCCTTTTTCCATTGGACCTGTATCGGAGTAGCCAAGAACAGTTGTCTCCTTTGTTCTCCTCTGACCTTTTAATTGTTCATCTATATTCTCAAAGCTTTCATTAAATTTTCTCAGCTTTTCATTTCTCTCATTTGCATCTTTCAACTCATTTTTGAGTTGTTCAATCTCCTTCATCATCTTCTCATTTTCCTCTATTTTTCCAAGAACATACTCACACATAACTGCATTCTCTTGAGTAAGAATTTAGATTTTTTCATCCTTTTCAATGATGATTGCATCATTTTCTCTTAGGGCTTCTTCAGCAAGCCTTTTGGCTCTTTCAGTTTTTGATAGTGCTTCTTCTGCTATCCTACTGCCTTGTAGTATTTCAGTCATTCTCAGAGCCTAACTTTCAAGCTCTCTTTTAGATTTGTGATTTCTTCAGTCAACTTCTTGTTCTTTTCCATCAGCTCTGAGATTGCCTCTTCTACTTCTTTATATCCACTATGATCAGAAAGTTGATCTATGATATTTTAAATCTTATTAAGTTGTAGAGAGAGTTCCTTCCTTTTAGCAAGTGATTTTTTCAATCTCTCCTTCAGCTGAGCAATCATCTCATTAGCTTCATCAAGTTGCTTTTGATACTAGTATTCCTCCATGATCTTTTCCTTAAGCTGTTAAACTTCTTTAGAGGACCAATTCTTTGATACCAATTGTTGATATTAATCGGTGACTAAGAGGGGGGGTGAATCAGTCAAAACAATTTATATACAATTCAAACTTTCGAACTAGTCATTTTGCAACTGCCTTTTTCAAATTAACTTAAAATATTGCATTAATCATGAAAGCAAGAACATTGAAGGAATGAGATCTGCATGAATCAAATAAACATCACATAACACCAGCAATTATACGTGGAAACCCTTGGTTAGAGGGAGAAAATCACAATGGGGATAACCCACAAACACATATACTGCAGTGAAAAAGAGTGCCCGGTTAAGAGCTTACAATCATGTTCCTTCTGAGAAAATCACCCTGTTAAAGATGACTAGTTTACTATTAAGAATACCTTAGAATCTGTTAGGATTCACCTTGCAAAAGGATTTTACACTTCCTCTATGGAGTGACCCTGTTAGGGGATTTTACAAACAGAACCAGTTAAGGTTCACCCTATTAAGGGATTTCATTTACTGCAATTATTAGAGAGAAACAAATCATTGATATAATGATCATAGTTTTTTGTTGAATAGATCTGCTCTATATTTGCTTCAAACTCTGCTAGGTGACGACTTCACCAATTCATGTGGAACCCTTTTGCACTTTTCTCGTTCTTCACCTTACTCTAATTTTCAACCTCAATCCACTAACAACTCCATCTATGACAAAAATCAAGATGAAAAACATGTATATAGCTATCTTCAATCTTGGTGCAAACTTTCCCTCCAAAATTGGAATTCAAAAATCCATTCTATGCACCAATATTTTCGTTCCTCAAATCTCGCCGATTATATCGATGGGACTAACCATTCATGCCACAAATCTGGTCGGTTCTCTAGCAAGCACTCTAACTTCAATTGGCTCTTTTTAAATTGGTCAGATATACATGTTAACAAGTCAAACATGTTGATTACAATGTGTACTTGTCCTTTTCACTTCACTGTTGTGATTTGCTACTGATTACTTTCTTTATATCAATGAGCCTGCTTCACTCAGCTCAACTATGGGTTGCTTCCTGTAAACCGGTCTTTGCTCACCGGTGGAATTCTTTAGTCCCCTATTCCTTACCAATCCGCTATAACCCTTTTTTTGATCGGTTGTGATGACATTAGAGTCAATATTTTTCATCAATGACAACCTCTAAGTATCTCAAACTTCATCATGCTCACCATCATGCCAACATCGCTTGGACCTGTTTTTCTATTGGTGAATCTTCCAGAGCTCAAGTTCATTGTTACAATATTCCTTGGCATGTGGTCGACCTTCCCTTTGGTCCACACTTCATCCTTTGGATTTTCTGGAGGATTCTCATTAGCAGAGGTCGACCTGGTGGTAAATTACACATTTCATTTTGTTCATCGACATTTTATTCATCTTGGGCCAACATGGATCCCTCTAGATCATATAAATAAATGTAATTTAGCTTGTAGTAAGCATTTTTTAGAACATAGAAGATCTATCTTGAGATTAAGATGTCTGGAGTTGACTAATATCATAACTGAGCATGTATGTTTTTATGCCAGCGAGTTGAATCTTGTAGGTCACATGTTGTTGACAAATTGTAATTGCATTTCTTGATATAATTCAATCATTTCTACATTACCTCCATCATCATTTCTTGTTTTCATAGTATTTTACTCATGTTGCATGATCTCGATAGATCTCATTGAGGTCCCTCCTAACCATGACTACACCAATATCTGACCGATTCCATCTATACTGGTATTAATGAGAAATGATGTAGTTGTTTTACCTCTTATTGATTTGAAAATGGGTGCCAATTTTTTTGAATTAGAATTACGAAGATGAATTGGATGCTAACCCAATTGTTATTGTGGGGGTCGTGTTGGATTTCTACTAGGAATTATGGTGGCATGGGAGATTTTAATTTATTTTATTTTGTCAATGGTATGGTGTACTCTTATCACCACTTGGCCTTAATTACTAAGGATGGGGAAATTGTTAGATGGAAAGGCAATGATTTTATCTTACATATTGGCAAGCTCTTTCATGATGTGAGATGTCTTTTCATTTGAGTGAGTAATGGTGAAGATCATTTTAAAATTTTCTTTTGATTAATTGTTCTTTATTTGGTGGGGTTAGCATTTTTAATTGTAGGTTCTCTCTATGTCACTTTTAGATATTTATCAAGCTATTGTGTTTCTATTTAACAACATGGGGGTTCCATTAAAGAGGTTGTTAGCAAAACTAAAGAAGGAAGCCTGAGAGGGGGGTGAATCAATCTTCACCGGAACACCAGAAATTAAACTTCCATAACATAAACCAATAAACCACAACAATATCAGATAACCAAATAAACAACACAATACACAACACCAAGATTTTAATGTGGGAAACCCAGTTAAGGGAAAAACCATAGTGGGAACCTACCCACAATAAGATGACACTCTCCAATAGTATGTGAAAATATTACAAAGGGGAATGTACATGCATTCAGACACATTGCCTAGAGCTCACTGCTCAAAAGATATATGCCCAAAATGCTAAAATCCTCAGGAAAGTGTTACGAACTTACAAAATGATTCAAACTACAATCCGAAAGGAATGCACTGCAATAATAGCATCTACAAATTCCTGATGGCAGATTAGGTTAAGCATAGTTATCTACCTTGCAAAATCAAACTCACCACAACACCTCGCTAAATGATATATCCTTGTTCGTACATTTACCTCTCTCTGATAATACAGACACAATACCAACACCAAAATTACATAAGTATATCACCTATATATACAAATCATCTTGACCTTGATAACAAGGTCAGCTAAACTTCCGATCCTCAGATCACAATTACAAAAATTACATTACACGATACAAAGATTGACCACCAAACCAATATTATGATTTACATTACATAGTATGGACCTAATTCAAATTCTCAAATAATTACATCCTGTAGAAATCCCTCCAAGATCAACTGCAACATGCTACACCACCAGAAATACTGCATAACACACAAATTATCACCGGTTCAAGGAAATCACCAAAAATTCGCTCAATGATCAATGCAGATTGTCATTTACCAAATATGAAATGATTAGGAAACACCATCAACCATGTTAGAATCTTCTGGAACATTTTCACAATCATCTCTTTTCAAATTTTCATTGGTCAATGTCTCAAGGCTCAAGAACACAACCAATCAGCAACTATCATGAAGAAAGATAACTTGTGGAGCACCAAATCATGAACTATCTGAATTGAAGATACACAAGATCATCCCAAACAATAATACAAAATCTCAACACAATATCTGATCACACTGGAATATAGCAGAGGGAATACCAATAGAAACTCAGTGGAATAACTCACAGAAATAAGTTAACATCAATGACAACAACATATCCTAGAAGCAGCAATGAATAATCAAATCCAATAGAGGTCAGAGCCAACAAGTTGCAGAGAGCTCCAAAAAAATGAAAAGGTGTGGGACGTTTTCTTTAGAGTGAGGACGCCACCATTTTTCTTCACCATGAAAGTGTTGGCAATATGTTGGATTCGGTTAAGTGCTTTCATTGATGTCAACATTGTATCCTAGTTGGAAGCTATCCCGATTGGACCTATCTTGATTAGTCTTGGTGATCATCTTGGTTTTGGTTATGATTCTGATCTGGTATTGTCATATCTCTAGGATTAGTTTTGGATACTTATTCTGGATCGTTATATGTTTACCATATTCTACCAGTTCATGATTTGCTGCTCTGATTGCTATCACTATTTTTCCCAGTTGTTATTTCCTGGTATCAATTAGCTTTACTTGTAAGCAATATTTGATGTTTTGGCTAGGTGATTTTGGTTCGCCTTATGGGAATGGATTCTATCATGCTAAAGTTTCTTTCTGATCGTGTTCTATCTATTTGGTGGCATTGCACTGGCTGGTGTGTTAGTATATGATGGTCCTATTTGGATCCAGTTAGACTTTTTTTAATTTTACTGGGGGTTTCTGCCAGTTGGTGAATTGTGTTGGATTATGGTCTTAGCAAAAATTTTGGCAGATGAAATTGTTTGGTTACTTGAATTAGGTCCATACTATGTAATGCAAATCATAATATTGGTCTAGTGGTATCGTGTGATGTAATTTTTGTAATTATGGGTTTATGGGTTTAGGGTTTAGCCAACCTTGTCAATAAGGTTGATGATTTGTATTTATAGGTGACTTATTCATGTAATTGGTATTATTGATGGTTATGTTTGTATTATCAAAGAGTGGTTTATGTGTGAACAAGGTTATATCATTCAGGGAAGCTTTGAGAAGGTTTTTTATTGAAGGGTAGACATATGTGCTTAACCAAAACTGTATCAAGCATTAGTAGATGCTACCTTGACAATTCATTCTTTTTGGATTGTCGTTCGATATTTTGTAAGTCAGTAAGACTTCTTTTTGTGATGAGCAATGAGCTCTAGGGAGTTGGCCAGATTGCAAGTGCAATTTCCATTGTAATTATTTCACATGTTGTCCCAGAAGTATTATCTGAATATGGATAGGGTTTCCCATCATAGTTTTTCCCTTTATCGGATTTTCCACGTCAAAAATATTGGTGTTGTGTGTACCATGTTTTCTGGTTTCTTTGTGCTCTAGTTCAAAGTTTTTGATATGCAATAGTTCCAATTACTGATAGTAAACTTATTCACCCTCCCCCCCCCCTCTCTCAATTTACTCCTAGTATCAAATATGTCTAATAGCTGGTATTAGAGAAAGGTCCTCTTTGAAGAAGCTTAACCGCTTGAGGAGATCCAATGGCATTAGCATCAAGTTCTACATTCAATCCCTATCAAAAGGAGAGTACCAGATTTGATGGTACAAATTACAAAATATAGAAGGATCGAATGAGGATTCATCTCAGATGTCTTGGAGCTGAAGTTTGGGAGATAGTGGAAAAAGGGTATATACCTCATGATCCTAATTTAGACACACCGGCACCTTCTGATGAATAGAAGAAAGCTGAAAATGATGTTAGAGCAAAGGAAGCATTTCTAAGTGTCCTATTTGATGAAAAGTTGTTAAATGTCAAAGAGTTAGATAATGCTAAGCATATCTGGTTGAAACTTTAGATTATTTATGAAGGTGACCAGGTAGTAAAAGTTGCAGAACTTGAAGGTTTTTGGGTAATGTATGAAACTTTCAATATTGAAGAAGATGAGAAGATTAGTTCTTTCATGGATAGATTGAATGAGATTGTCATGGGTATCAAATATTGCGGTGAATCAATTAGTGAGGATGAGATAGTGTCAAAGGTTCTGAGAGTTCTACCTCTGGCTTACAAGATGAAGGCTATTGTAATCAATGAACTCTGGACAATGTCAAGTACCCCTATCACCAGAGATACATTACTTGGGAAATTGATTGCTTTTGAGCTTGAAAAACTTGGAGATCAGAGTGCTACTAAAATAGACTGAATTTAAAGCATCTATCTCCAGTAAGAAGAAGAAAGATTGGAAGGAGATGTATGTTAAAGATTTGGAGGACATTGAGAGAGAAGAAAAAGAACTTGAAGAGCTATAAGCCCTGATTGCTAAAAGAATTCCTAAAGGACCAATTGGAAGTAAGTATGAAGGAAAAGTCCCTTTTAAATGTTTTATATGCAACAAGATTGGTCATTTTGCTTCTAGATGCCCTAAAAGAGCTACTAGGAATCATGAAATATTTGTAAGGAATTATAAGCCTAATCCATAATATCAAAGAAGACCTATATTTAGAAGAAATAAAGATAAATCATGCTATTATGCTAGCGATGATGATCTTGGTATTACTGATGATAATGATGATGATCCTGCGAGTCGGTCCAACAATGGAAGCTCTGGTAAAGATTGGATCTTTATTGCTATCAAGGATGATTCTCTGGAACCTTTCATTGAAGCAACTCATACTAAGGAGAAGGCTTTGGCTGCTAAAATTGAAGAAAGGGTTAAATTGGTCATAGACAGTGGATGTTCACATCACATGACTAGTGACAAGAGAAAATTTCTAACACTGCAAGAATTTGATGGTGGACTAGTTAGATTTGGAGACAACAAGGCATGTAGGATCAAAGGCAAAGGAACAATACCATTGGATGGTAAGACTAATACTGATAATATTTACTATGTTGAAGGCTTAAAGCATAATTGTTTAAGTCTAGGTCAGATGGTGGATAGAGGACTTCATTTGCAATTCAAGGATGGAAAATGTAAGATCATCAATAGATCTGGATTGGAAATTGCTTCTAGAACTCAGACCAAAGGAAACATCTTTCATTTGAACTTTGATGAGAAGGCTTGCTTGATTTCTCAGATTGATGAAAGTTGGTTATGGCATAAAAGGATGTGTCATATAAATTTTGATTGCATAGTGAAGATCGGTTCAACACAAGTTGTCAGAGATTTTCCCAATAATGTTAAACCTCATAATCCAGTATGTAGAGAATGTAAAATGTGTAAGCAAGTTAGAACTTATTTTAGAAGTATACATGATAAATCTAATAAAATTATTGATCTTATTCATACTGATTTTTGTGGGTTGGCAAGGACTAAAACCTTTCAAGGTGATAGATATTTTATGTTACTTATTCATGATTATTATAGAATGATGTGGGTAGCATTTTTGAAAGAAAAATCAGAAGCTCTTGATAAATTCAAAATCTTTAAAGTTGTGGTTGAGACTGAGACATGACTGAAGATAAAGTCCCTAAGATCAAATCAAGACAGTGAGTTTACATCTGGTAAGTTCAACAACTTTTATGAGAGGAATGGAATGAGAAGACAACTTTCTGAACCTAGGACTCCACAGCAGAATGGATTAGTGGAAAGAAAGAACCAAACCATATTAGATGCTTCCAGGACAATGATGATAAAAGCTAGATTGTCAGATATCTATTGGAGAGAAGCTGTCAATATGGTTGTATACACTTTCAACAGAGTACACATAAAAGGTGATAGTGGTAAGACTCCTTATGAATTATGGTTTGGTCATGCTCCAACTATCAGATATTTCAAAAATTTTGGAAGTAAATGTTACATTAGAAGAGATAATGCAATAGGAAAGTTTGATCCTAGAAGTGATGAAGGAATATTTTTGGGTTATTCTACTAAGAGAAATGCATATAGATGTTATAGAAAAAGATTGAATAGGATAATTGAAAGCATAAATACCAAGGTGGACAAGAATGCCAGTATTCAAATTAGATCATATGACTTTGGACCAAAAGAGGAATTTATCAAACCTGAACTGGTAATGCAAGAATTAGTTCAAAACAATGAACCAATGACACTGGTAACATCAAAAAATTCAATAGTGACAGATGAACAATAGAGAGAATCAGAAAATTAAGAAAATTCAAAGACTCCCAAATGTGTGAAGCTAAATCATTCTAAAGATCAAATCATTGGAAATAAAAGAAAAGGTGTGTGACTAGAAGAAGATTAGCTATTGAAGAGGTATATTTAATTTCTCAAATTGAACTGGAATCATTTATTGAAGCTAGTAAGGATGAAAAATGGATAAAAGAAATGAAACATGAATTAAATCAGATATAAAAGAATAAGACATGGGAACTAGTTCCTAGGCCTAAAGACAAGAACATTATTGGAACTAAATGGGTTTTTCAAGAATAAATTGAATGAGGAAGGTCAGGTTGTGAGAAACAAGGCTATATTAGTTTGTAAAGGTTATTCACAAGAAGGAGTTTCTTATGGAGAGACTTATGCTTCGGTTGCAAGAATTTAAGTGGGAAGACTTTTTATTGCCTATGTTGCACACAAGAACTATAAAGTATATCAGATGGATGTCAAATGTGCATTTCTGAATGGAGATCTTGAGGAAGTCTACATTGAGCAACCTGATGGATTTTCTTTATTAGAAGACAAAGAAATTCTTTGCAGACTGAAGAAAGCTTTATATAGACTAAAATAAGCCCCTAGAGCATGGTATGCTAGATTGGATAGGTATCTTTCAAATTTTGGTTTTAGAAAAGGTAATGTTGATAGTATCTTATATTACAAAATTGAGAATGATCACATATTGATTATTGAAGTCTTTGTGGATGATATCATTTATGGAGAAGAACATAGTCTATGCATGAAATTTGTTGATGATATGAAGAATGAATTTGAAATGTCTATGATTGGTGAGATGAAATTTTTCTTAGGTTTGTCAAGTACTCAGACTGATAAAGGTATTTTCATTTGTCAAACTAAGTATGTGAAGGAGTTACTTAAGAAATTTGGACTTGAGAATTCTAAACTTGTCGGTACTCTTATGATAATCGGTTGTAAATTATCAAAGGATGATGAATCTCATAAAGTGAATCCAAGCAGATTCAAATCAATGATTGATGGACTGTTGTACCTAACTCAGACTAGAACTGATATAATGAATGTTGTTTGTATTTCTTCTAGATTTCAGTCAAATCCTAGAGAAACTCATGATATTGTTGTCAAAGGATATTCAGCTATTTGGTAGGTAGAACAAACTTTGGGTTATGGTATCCAAAGAATGATGATCTCAAATTATGTGCCTATACAAATTTTGATTGGGCAAGAGATGTGGATGACAAGAAGAGCACTACTAGTGATGCTTTTTTTCTCAGAAAGAAGTTGGTTTCATGGCTTAGCAAGAAACAATCATCCACTTCAATATCTACTACTAAAGCGGAATATGTAGCTGCTACTACAGACTACTCATATTTTATGAATGAAATAGATGTTGAAAGATATAAGGTTAAGTTATTATGAGCCTATTGTTATTCACTATGATAATACTACTTCTATTGATAAGTCAAAGAATCTGGTATTTCATTCCAAATCAAAACACATTTCTATAAGTTATAATTTCGTGAAGGAAAAGGTTGAAGCAAAGGAAGTCAGGTTTGTTTATGTGCCTACTAAGGAATGGATTATAGATATTCTAACTAAACCATTTCCTAAAGGTACTTTTGAATATCTCAAAGATTATTTGGGGGCTACCAACCATCCAGAAGAGACTTAGAGATGCAAGAATGCATCAATTCAGTGAGCTTATCAAACATATTTTTTTGATCCGGGTTGATGAGATGATGCTACTACTCAGGGGGAGTAGTCAGTTGTTTGGTTCAATATTCTTGGTTTGGTATCTGTTCTTTTTCATTGATATCAAAGGGGGAGAGATGGTGTTCATGTGAAAAACTATTAATCTTAGGGAGAGATATATTTCAGATAGTTCTTTTGAAGATTGTTGGCATTCCTTGGCTCTTGGATGTTTTTCACATTCAGTGTTGCAATCAATTACAAAAGGGTAGATTGTTGGAAATATATTGAATTTGGTTAATTATTGTCATTGCTGTCAACACTGTATCCCAGTTCAAGGCTATCCTGGTTGGACCTATCTAGGTTAGTCTTGGTGATCATCTTGGTTTTGGCTATGATTCAGATCCAATATGATCAAATCTCTGAAATAAGTTTTGGATACTTATTTTGGATGGTTATATGTTTTCCATATTCTGTTGGTTTATGATTTGGTGCTCCGGTTGCTATCGTTATTGTTCTAGGTTGGTATTTCCTACCAGTTACCTTTATCGGTAAGTGATATTTGATTTTTTGGTCAGATGATTTGGTTCAACTTATGGGAACGGTTTCTATCATGTTGAAGGTTCTTCATGATTGTGTTCTAGCTATTTGGTGTTGTTGCATTGGCTGGCATGTTGTTATGATGGTCCTATTTGGATCTGGTCAGACTTTCTGTTATTTCATAGACGGTTTCTACCGGTCGGTGAAGCATGTTGGATTTTGGTCTTAGCATATTTTTTGGTGGATGAAATCATTTGGTTACTTGAATTACGTCCATGCTATGTAATGCAAATCATAATATTAGTCTGGTGGTATTGTGTGATGTAAATTTTGTAATTATGGGTTTATGGGTTTAGGGTTTAGTTAACCTTGTTAATAAGGTTGATGATTTGTATTTATAGGTGACTTATTCATGTAATTGGTATTATTTATGGTTATGTCTACATTCTCAGAGAGTGTTTTATGTCTGAACAAGGTTATATCATTCAGCAAAGGTTTGAGAAGGTTTTATATTGAAGGGAAGACATCTGTGCTTAACCGGAATTGTATCAAGCATTAGTAGATGCTACTTTCACAGTTCATTCTTTCCTAATTGTAGTTCATTGTTTTGTAAGTCAGTAAGACTTCTTTTTGTGATGAGTAGTGAGCTATAGGTGGTTGGCTTGATTGCAAGTGTAGTCCCCATTGTAATTATTTCACATACTATTTCAAAAGTATTATCTAATTGTGGGTAGGGTTTCTCACCATGGTTTTTCCCTTTACTTGGTTTTCCATGTCAAAAATATTGGTGTTATGTGTATTGTGATTTCATTGTGTTGGTTTATTTGTGCTCTAGTTCAAAGGTTTTGAAATGCAATAGTTCTAATTACTGATATAAACTGATTCACCCCCTCTTAGTTTACTCTCGATATTAGATTTGTCTAATAGAAAGGCCATAATAAAGCTCTCTTGTTAAGATTATACAGCTCCTAGTAGAAGTGCAAAGTGTCAACAGGTAGAATATCCTTTATCATCTTGCTATAGTTAATTGTGAAGCTCACTGTTTTGAGGAATGAGGGGAAGAAAGATGAGAAAAGAAGTCCTAGAGACTACAAGAATGTTCTGAAGAAATCCTTCAACAAGGGTTTAAGGATGATGCTCATGCAGAATGGGTATGATCATTTGGTCCTACATAAACCTTATGCTTTGTTATTTATTTTTTTATGAAATACTTTATTTTAGAGGGCCAATACACCACTATGCATGGCTACCATTTCCCTATCCTTAACCACATAAGGCATGGTGATAAAATTAACTTGCCATATTACCTTTTCACTTCATTGTCTACTAGAATATTGAAGGGTTATACTCTACCGCTCCACCAAGGGATTATTTATACCATGTATAAGTATGAGTTTGACCATTTCCCTCATAGAAGCTAGTTCCTAACCCTCTCATGGATTTTGAGGAAATAAATTAGGCTTGATACTCATATGTGAGAATTCAACTCATATAAACTAACCCTTTTCCTTAAAATGAGAATACATTGCTACCTAATCCAAAGGTAGAAACCCTCTATTGATCTAGAACCTAAAGCACTAGAAGTTGCCCTGCTCAAGACTAATCCCAAGAAAAGAAAAGTTGGAACCCCTAAAAAATAGCCCTGCTAAGGCTAGAAAGATAGAAAAGGACTCTAGCAAGAAGTAAATTACAATTGACCTTGATCTACATGATTCTTAGATGGAAGAAGATTACTTGCATGAAAAGGAGGAGGGTGTTTCTGGTGAAAGAAGGTCGGTTCGTCTCCTTGCCAAAGACAAGAAAGAGAAAACTAAAACAAAAAATGTGTCACCTAAACTAATAAAGGTTTTTACCCCTGAAGATGATGATGGCTCCTCTAGTAAGGGTTCATAGAATGAGGAATTTCAAGTGGAAGGGGAGGAACAAGGGAATGATAGTAAGGAGGATTCAGAGGGCTTGAATGATTCCCAAGAGGATAAGAATGATTTGAAGTAAAATTTATTGCCTCAAAATACTAAATTGAGGAGGAGGAAATGGTTCCCTATTCTTAGGACTCTCCTACTGATAAAGATAATAGGTTCATGAACCTTGAAGCGAAGGTGGAGTAATATGGGAAGGAATATTAGCTAATCGAAGAAGGCCTGAATTCCCTATGTGCTATCATAGATGGTGTTATACGGAAACTAAAAATAAGGTCTGTCTCAAGACAAAGAAAGATGAAGAAAAAAGAAATAAAGTTGAAGAAGCATGATAACCTATAAGACGAGGAGCATAAAAAGGACACACTGTACCCAAATATCTAGGAGGATCAAATGCAGTGTCTTGTGTGGGACTGGAATATCATTAAGGATGACTAGGATGCTACAAGGTTGGTGCCTTTTTTGGATTGTGTTTATGTTCATAGTAGATAGTCTTATTTTTATTATGGACTTATGTTTAAACAGGCCTATGAGCCTTATGTAAGGTGTTTTTATTTGGTTTAAGTACTTTGGTCTATTATGGACTCTTCTTAGTTAAATATTAATATTTTTTTTATGGATAGTAGAAGGCTTGATAGGGTTATTATGTTTATCTATGTGGGGATGCTATTTTTTCATTATATTTGAGATCTATTTCTATTTTTTCTGGTTACTTGGTTGTCTAATACGAGTGCCTATTTGGTTGTTCTCTAATTTAGCTTCTTCATGAGAGTTTAGGGTCCCTTCCCTTCTAAAGTAATAAAAAAAAATCCTCCCATCACTAAAACACAAGTTTACATTTCATTCACCAACAATCTAAACATTAAGGTGTTATCAACAAGAAAAACTTCTCCTCCATCATATTATTTATACTCAGAAACCAACTCATTATGAAGAGTCATATGGTAGGAAGCACCTACATCATTAAGCGAAGCATCATTACTAATAGAGTTAGTTGAAATAAATAAATCTTTAGAATCAGCATCATTTGAGGACTTATCTAGATAGAATTATTAGTGACATTTTTCTTGTTTCTACATTCCTTTAGATGCCCTCTTTTACCATAATTTTAATACTTCATTCTACTCTATATGGGGATATTAGAACATCCTTTTGACTTATCCTTCTTTCTATCCTATTTAGGCCCTTTCTCCTTAGGCCTTCCTTGAAAATACAAGGCATCTTAGGAGCTAGCATGAACATGTTCTTTCTGCTCATCTCTTCTAAAATAACTAAGGGAACCACACTATCCATCTTAGTCTCTACACTACCACTACACATGGAAAGAACTAGATTTTCGCAAGAATGAAGAAAAGAGAAAATTAGTAAGATACATTTATCTTTATCCTCAATCTTATGTTCATTTATTGAATAAAGTTGACTTATAATCAAATTAAATGCATTTAGACATTTAATAATCAAATCACCCTATTTCACTTTGGAGAATATAAACGTCTTTTCAAATACAAATTATTTGAAAAACTCTTAGTTTGGTAGATTTAACCTATTTTCCTCCAAAGCTTGTAGGATACGTCTTCTATTGAGAAATTTAGGAGGACATAGTTTGTGAAGCACAATTGAATGGTTTACCATGCCTTCTTGTCATTTTTTCTTCCATTCTTCCTTTAACAGTTGGGCGTTGGTTAGTTTCCTTTCTTCAAAAACATACAATTACTAATATCTATCCTTAAAGAGATCTTCAACTTTCATCTTCCACATCTTGTAACCAATGCCATTGAACTTCTCAATATCTTGATGCGAGAGGGAGGCCATGGTATACAACCTTCCTCAAATCTTCAAAAAACTCACAAAAACAAAAGCTCCCACTACAACAAAAAACCTTCAATACTTATAGAGAAAGGTACCCCTCCCTCACTAGAACTGTTATCTCTAATACCAAATCTTATAAAATGAAGTGAATAAATCTTTCAATATGAACTTTAAAGGAATATTATTTTAAATCTGAAACTTAAGATAAACCCTTAACAAAGTGATTGTAGAATCAAAATAGGAAGGACAAAACCATAACACACGAAACACCAAATTTATGTGGAGAAACCGTTCTGGGTAAAAAATACAATGCCAAAATAGAAGCAAGTATATTACTAATGAAATAAGGATTACAATAGAAATACACTTCTTTTATGGACTTCTATAATATTTGGTAACACTTTGTTATCTTGAAAATGAAATAAGACTGAATGAATAATTCTATCTTAAGGCCCCAACTTATCGATATTTATGAGGATGAATACCACCATGTTATCACTGAACAATAGGCTACAAAACCATCTTGAAATGAGTAAAAAAAACCAAAATAGCCTCTAATAGATTATCTTATAACTATCATAAGGCATCTCTCACGCATGGCACCTGCATAAGGATTCATCATATATATTTTCATATAATCAATAATGACTATCATAACCATCATAGATGCTCTTATAACTCCTTACAAGTTTCCAACCACCAAAAAATATAAGCTTCAAAATGGGCTCACCTAGCTATTATGTCCTCTTCTCCAAGGACAAATTATGAAAGTAACTTTTCCTTTACATGGTCTCTTTTGCCACCATTGGTTAAATATTTTATCCTATTATGGGTAAATTATAAAATATATTAGAAAATAATAAATTAAAGGATTTACAAGATTGATGGCACCTGAACCCTAAAAAAGATGATCATCTTGACTGGTTTCAAGTCCAATGTGAATAGGTTTGTATGAATTTTTACGACACAAAATAGGGGGTGAAAACCCCATTTACTGAAAGCAACAACATCTATCTTCAAACAACATCTCTACTAGTGAAAGGGTGCACACCAACAATAAGAGAATGTAGGGCCAAAATAAAGTTAAAGGCCTAAATTACAACCCCATTGGTGGGTTGAATGATAGGGTTTTATCCTTATGATCCTTCACATCAATGAAAACAAATGAAATGAACTAAAACAAAAGGAGGAAAAAAGCCTTAAGGAAAAACCCTAGCACAAAATAGTACTGATGCAAAAGAAATGAAAGCAACAAGATGAAACCCTACCTCTGGAAAGAAAAATTGCACGCCCATGTTTGGCTCATAGAAATCAGATATGAAATCTCCTCACATGCATGCACACAAGCTCTACAAATTAGAGAAAATCCAAAAGACAAAGTGAGGAAATGATCCCAAGTCGGGCTTTTATAGGCTAAAAAGGTGAAATTATTGCAACCCATGGTAGGTAAGGGGAGGATTCCCCTTCAAAGGTAGGAGATTAGTGGTAGTAGGCACACTTGGGAAAGAAAACACTTATACCTTCAACCCCTGATCCCCTCCTTGGGGATCACTAGGCATTAGGGATAGCAAGATCCATGATCCCCACAAGGGTCTTTTCTAGGTCAAGGAAATTAAGTTCCCCAATCCTTGCAATGGAGGAAAAAAGAATAATAATTAAGGGTTAAGGGTCAAGGATCCCTGACTCCAAAATGGACAAGGGATATCTAAACATTGATCCTCAAAAGCTCAAAAGGATAAAAATAGAGGAAAAAAACAAAAGTAAAGAAAAATAAGGGAGGAGAAAAGGAAAAGAAAAAAGAGGGGAAAAAAAGATAGGAAACCAAAACAAAATGAAAAGGAAAGAAAAGAAAGAGGGTCCCTATTTTATCAAGAGAGAAAAAGGGGTGTGAGTTGTGGAGGTACAACAATGCATGGCTACATGTAGAATTGATTGACAATATAACTACAACATGAAAAGTAGAAATAAACTAGGCTTAGTATGAGACATGAAGAATCATAAATCATTTGACATGTACCTTAACATAAAATGTACCAAGTAATTTGAGTGTCTTCTACATAAGAGATTTATAACAAGGTGGATTTTAAAGGAGAGGTACTCCAAGGTAACGTTTAACTAAAGGAAAGCACAAAAACTATAACCTTTTATATAATAAGTGGACAGCATACAACAATCATGCATGAATGAAATAAGAGTTTCTAAAAGGGAGGTAAATTAATGACCAAAACCCCTAAGGAACAAAATAGTCATACTTTATGATATAATGCTTTTTTATGGATAAAGTGGTACCATTTGTATGAATCATAATTGTAAGTGAATAACATGTCAAAATTAATAAGTATCAATAAATGTCAAGCATGAGGGATTGTCTGAATTCACAATGCTAGAAAAAAGGATCATCCAAGGATGTGAGGTACTTAAAAATAATTAATAGTAGCTCAAAACCTTTATAGAAAACAAATGATACCAAAAAGATGTATAAGAAAATTTATATCAAAATATTAGGTTTCATGTTATTATAAAATCTAAAACATAAAGCTAATTTGCAGATGGGTATGTTGGGTAATGGATAACATGAAGAGTAAACGAGCACCATCCTTAGGATAAATTTACATAAATTTAGGATAAGGACATAAAAGGAATATTTGATCTAAAAGTGATACAAAACTACAAAATATACTAAATGTTCAAATATTAGTAGAATGGCCTATTCTAATCAATTAAAATGCATATACATAAACACAATTAACTTGGACACAACTTTTTAGAGAGTTGAGAATTTCAAATATTGAACTAATGAAATATATGGAAATTTAAATAGAAAATAAATATTTTTATTTGAATAACTAATAAATTTGAAATGGACAAGGCTCTGCTATTTGTATTTGGAGTGGGACAACTTACACAATATACAAATATACTTATTAGTATACTGCAAATACTTGATACTAATGTCATTTTGAGGGGGATACCTCCAATATTCTTCATTGAGAACTCAATATTTCACATGATGATATTAACCAGCCTATACCTTCTATATATGTCACAATTATACCTTGGCTACAACCAAGGCTGATTTATATACTTGACTATAGCCCCCGGGATGACCTAAATGCCTATCTATGTATATAATAATGATTGTGTAACTTATTTAAGATCTCAAATTGTGATGATCCAATAGACACTATAAAGCTATTGGCATAACAATATTAGTATCAAATATTATAATAAATTAACTCATTTTCAATGTAATTATGAAGCATTTTACATTGGATCATTATCTTATTAGATGATAAATTTGTAAACCTAAGACGAATTCAAAACTATGGATATGTAATTTATAATACACTATCCTATAACTTTTCCTAATGATATATCTATCGTGTTGCCTTTTATAAAATTCTAAGGACCAGCAATATAGATTAATATCTATTTAGGTTTTCATATAACTAAGTTGAAAGGACATTTTACCTTGTTCAACACATTGAAATTGAACAACATTGAAAACAATAAGCAAGCAAATAATATGTGAATTCTTTATTGTTTTCACTAAACCAAAACAAAATATCTATCTAGAACTAATTTCTCATTAGAATGACTAAACAACTAGTTTCTTAATGATGATAGATGAATCTTATATGATTAGAATGAATGCATTGGAAACTTTTATGTACGATAACATAGTTACAAGTCAGCACATTTGTATTTATTTAGCACTATGTGGAAATAATTAAGGTCATTCAAATTTGAATTTTACATTTTAAAACAAATATAATAACCTCGAGACTGCGAAGCACGCCAATAAAACATAATTTGATTCTACTGAAATGCCAAAACTCTTCGAATCATGAGTTAATTCGAACGATATATTTATATTTATAACGTTTAGCTCCTGGAGAGGGGCTTTCAACTACAATACCTGCATTAGTGCATCGGCGTATGCTATTCCATAGCGCCATAAGAGGTTCACATACTTCTAAAATTATTTGCCAGCTGTCTTGATTGTTTTGGGGAGAGTTCTGTCTCGTTCCAGTTTCAGGATCTGCACCAATCAGAAAATGTTTCCTTTTTATAAGGTAAAGCAATTGAAATGAATTTGAATCATGCATAAAGATTGTATTCCTCTTTTTCGGAACCTTGCATTAGAGGTAAATTTTCATCACTCTGCCGAGAATTTCCTGTATTGTTGGTTTGATCTCCTGCACCGATCAGATCAATAACAAAAAGTTTTGCGTTATTAATTAAAGGAATTGAAATGAAATCGTATTGTGATCTAAGGAGGGATTGTATTTATTCGAACCTGACGGCAAGTTCCTCCACGTGTGAGCTTTATTTGAACTGCTGTCGTCGTTTGCTGTTTCTTCGAACCCCTCTCCCAGCTGCTGCTCTAGAAAGTCCATTGTTTCATCATGGCTAGAATCTGGTAAGGCCAAGGGAAGCTGAACTATTTTGCTTAAATATTTCTCGGCCAATTCCTCCAGGCCTACGGTATTTATATTAATATTGTCCTTGTATTTATGTGCTATTGCTCTTGCGATCATTTTCTTGTCCATTCCAATAATCACATTGATTTCACAAACCGCTAAGACCAAATTAACTGCAGAGAGTACCTGATTATGGGATTGAGCGGAAAGCCCAATATTCTAGTGGTCTACACCATCGTATATTAGACAACTTCAGGAAATAAAAATGATTCAAATGTGAAATACCTGTAAGATAACGGTGTCTTCGCACCTATCCAGGTCGTCAACAAAGACAATTATGCGAACATCGTCCTTGGAAGGCGGAGGTGACTTTGGAATGGACGTATCTTCAACTGTGTCAAGATAGCGGCCACACATTCGCCACAACCAATTGCCAGCAACAATTTTCTATTTCAAAGATGGTTTTTCACGCATTTCTTTCTTTAAAAAGTTGATATCAGATATCACTTGATGCTGATAACCCAGATTTGTACTATGGTTTGATAGGCGAACATCCTCCATAATTAGAACACTCACAGGTTTAAAAACAAAATGCAATTTTGTCATTACAATCCAAAATACTACCAGTAGAGTTATAGGTATGGATCCATATTTTAAATGTGCGAGTTCATTGTGCTTTGATTTACTTAAGAATATCCAGGCAGCCACAGTAAGCCAGCATGAAAGAAATAGTGCAAGGAGGCTTGGCAAAAGAAACTCGAACCATATTTTGTCTCTATGTTCCTTCCATGCGTATCTCCAGCGCGACCTAGTTCTCTGCGACATGGTCATTGTGTCTTCCATCGCCCTTGTTATTTTAACAGCCAAACCTGCCCAAGCTTCGAACTCATTCTTATAGTGCCATGCGTTATAGCGAACCGTCAGAATATTAGGAATGTTACTAAGGTTGCTGGTTGAATCTGGTGTTTTATCCTTCAAACAAAACTGAGACGTACAAGAGAATGACGCCGGAAATTAGTAGAATACTTCCAAGAATATCCACAATACTACACCATTTAGTTTTATAAAGAAGAAAAACCTCACCATTTCACCGCGATCCATGAGCGCTAATGATTTATACACTTGAGGGTATTTATCTTGATAGTTGTCCAGAAAATACACCAGTGGATCATCAATCTGATAGGCAGAGAATGAAACTTTAAATGATTCGTGATTGTAAAAGGCCTTATTATGGAGCTTTCACCAGAGTTGATTTTAGGTATTGCTTTATATCATGTACTTACATTGGCTGTTTCAGAGGCTGGCAATAATTCTTTCACTCCATTCTTAACTTCGTTGTATTTTTCTCGACCTGCTTGAGTTAGCTCGAACTGTCTGGATCCAGGAAAGCCCTCAATTGGTAGAATATTTGGAAAGGCTAGCTGAGCTGCTTCTTGGAGCAAAATCTTTTCAGTCTGCATTGCGTAAATTGTAAATGATTCAGGATTTTCTTAATCATTGCATCGACAAAATATATATGAACTAACACTGAAGAGAGGATTTTAGAAGTACCTGCAACATTAAGCTGGACTTGCCCATTCCCCAGTCACCAGAGATGCCCACTGTGACGGGTGATTTAACATACGGGTTTAAAAATAGTGCAGCCAGGCCTTCTGCAAAAGCTCTCCTTCCTGGCCCATTAGAAATGACTAAGTTTTTAGGAGAACTTTTACGCTTTTACGGCATTAAAGAGTCATTCCAGAAGCTATAATAGCCTAGGAGTATCGCTTACATAACAGGGGAAGCTGTATACTTGATCTTAATGCAATGGTACATTGTTACATACCGAGGCTATCGTGGATGGTTGGTTGATCTCGGCCTTCCGGAATTTTCTCCAGTCGCTGACGAACTGTCACGTTCCAAAGTTAGTGGTAAATTTAAATCATTAGCGCTGAAAATGGTGACTACTTAAACAGTTAAAGAAATAAGATCAAATAGGAAATTTTGTTGTGTACCCGTTCTAGGGTAGATATCTTACTACTTTGGCAACTGTCATTTTTTTCCAATGAGCAGACCAGGTTCAACGACTATTAGACACACCATAGATATGATAGGAGGAGGATGGTTCTAAATCAATAGCAAAATATAATGAATTTCCTTTTCCAACAGATTTATAATCCTTCTTATTGGAAAAGCCTACTAAAGAAGTCACCGTATGGATATTCCATTATATTGGAATATTTGTATGTCTATAAGTATTCATGATTTTTATATGTTTCTGTTGGTATTTTTCATAGTAATATTACTTATTCCGGTAATATTTTAGTGAATTTCCTTTTCCAACAAATTTATAATCCTTCTTATTGGAAAAGTCTACTAAAGAAGTCACCGTATGGATATTCCTTTATATTGGAATATTTGTATGTCTATAAGTATTCATGATTTTTATATGTTTCTGTTGGTATTTTTCTTAGTAATATTACTTATTCTGGTAATATTTTAGTGTTATAGTTTATTTTTTAATTTCAAAATGATTATTTTAAAATTAGTTTTCATTCATCAAGTTGTTTGGTAGTATATATACAATTTTTTTATTGTTATTCTAAATATGAAATGTAATGAATAGTTTATCATGTTTATGTAAGTCAAATTCATTTGAAGATTTTAAAATATATTGTATCTCTATCTCATTGTATATAGAAACTTAATTAGACTATACACCAAAATTTCTAAATTCTATGTCAATCATGAGGTTCTCTATTTAATTATTGGTCTTAGGAGGGGCAACAAATGTTATTACAATGAATTTTTAGAATCTTAGCTCGATGTATATCAGAAGGGGTGGTTTTGCACAGTTTGAAGATCAAGTTTCGTATTTATGCCCAACTAAAATTGAAATCATTTGATTTTGGACCATTGATCCCAATAATGATTGATTACTATGCTTTCTCTTAGACACAAGTCATCCTAAATCTCTTCTTATATGAAGATGTGTGATTTCATAGGAGGAAAACCAAAGTGGTGTGATATACAAAAGAAAAGTAAAAATTGAGGTGATTCATAGATTTATTTTATAAATCAATGCTTGAAGCTTGAATTGTATTTAATTCTTGAAGTTAAGATGTAACTATTTTTAAACCAATAAATGAGTTCATCATATGAAAAAAATGTTATCAAATTTATGAATTATGGAGTATTCTTAGCTATTACATGTTTTTTATTAAGGGTAAACAGGTTTTGAGGGGACCCGAAACCCCGAACAAGAGGTTTTAAGGGGACCCAAAACCTCACAGGTTTTGAAGGGGCCTGAAACCCTCGGATTTTACTAGGATCTAGAACCCACGGTACAATGCTGCTAAAAGGATAGAACATCATCAAACTAAAATCCAAACCACAAACTGGATAGAAAACCATCCCTAAAACATAAAAAGGGGTTTTACAAAGGCTCCCTTAACCTGCAGTTGTTTTCATGGGTGTATCCAAGCACCCATCACCTTGAACAACACCAAATTACAATAGATAAACATATACTCACAATCTAGACTTATGGGGTTTTGAAAGGCTCCCCTAACCTTCATAATGGGTTTTGAACTGGCCCCCAAAACCAGCAAACAAGGGTTTTCCCAAGCTCCCTTAACCTATAACATATTGTTCAACCTGCCATTAGCAAAGCTAACTCTTAACCAAAAACTATAACTAGCTAAACTGGGCCCTTTAAAATTGCTAGCATCCAGCTTGCATGTGGGAATAACAATGGTCCCACAACTGACACATCTAGAAAAAATAAAATCCGGAAAAACACACATGGGGGTTTTGAAAGGCACCTGCAAGGTCACCATAGCCTGCAAGGTCACCATAGCCAGCAACATAAACACCCAAAATAGCATAAATCTCCCAAGCAACGCAAGCAGCATCTGACTCCACCTTAATAAGAGATAGGTCTCCTCTAGCAACATCCATCTCCACCTCCATAGAAGATAAAACCACCTCAAAAGGAAAAGCCAAAAAGACCCCAAGATGCATTTTTTTAAACATAATAAACCATGCCATGGAAGCACTACAGAAAGGCATAGAACAGCCCTCCTTGGGCAAGGATGTCAACAAGATCACACTATCAAGGCCCAAAAACCTACAAAAAAAGTTTTTTAAAGGGGTACCCTTAACCTTCAGAAGGCACAAAAAAAAGGGGCTAACATAGACCATTCAAAACCACAAAGATCCACCCCACAAGGCTTTAACAGGCTCCCCACACCCACATCTTTGGGTTTTAACATGGAACCCAAAACCAAAAGATAGAAAGAACACATAGATTTTCGAAGGAAAGAAGCCACCCATAGCAGCCCTTTGCATCTACTCACAAGAAAAATAACAAGGAACAACTCCACCTCTATAGGAGTTGGTATCACCTCAATAGATACCTTAACAAAAGACCCATGAGAGAGAAAACAAAAGGGGAGAATAGGAGAGTCGACAAACCCTAAAATAACCATAGATCTCACTCTAGAGAAACCTCCTGGATCCAAGACGAATCTCTTACAATGAGCAAATGGAAAAGCCAAACATCCATCAACACAAAGATGGCAAACAGACCCCGAAAGCCATCCACTAAGAGGGCCTAGAAAAAAGATCCCAACCCCAACTGCCACATCCAACACCTTTGCATCAGCAAATGAGCAGAGAACCCAACCCCACCAAAGAAGGGGAACGCACCAATGGTAATGCCTCCTAACAAAGCCAATGGGGTAGACGAATAGCCCGTGCATAAGTTTGTCACCAAAGAAACCCCCACCATCTGGATCTTCAACTATTGCATGTTTATATAACCTTTAGTTAAACATTCCAACTAAAATTACATCAAATGATACAACAACATAAATATTAGAAGCTTGTAGTGAATATAAAATACAACTTGAATCTTCCAGCACTAAATTATTAGATTAAATATTTTTAGTGAGATGTAATCATGTTATGAACTAATCACTTGCTAATACGTAGTCTAAAAACATATCCAAGGATTATTTACAAATAATGTTTAATTTTTTCTTCATGAATGAAATAATGAATTAAAAAAATATTTCATGAAACTGGTGCTGAAATTAAGGTTATAGATAGAAATTTGAACACATTATAAGGGAAAAACAAGATGAAGAAAAAATAGGTTTGAGAATATGTTTGATATTCATAAGAGATCTAGAATTTGCGTTCATAGGATAAGCTTGCTTATGTGTCAACTTGAACATGTGTCACATTATCAAGGGAATCTTTTCTTATCCACATATGTCACATCCATAGAAAGCATCTTCTATTATTAGTGTGTAATATTTTACTTAATTTTTTATCATAGCAACTCAATTACTAACTCATCTAGTTTCAATTAGAAAGGACACTTCTTACATATTTTTATAACTACTCCTCTCATGCTTACTTCTAAATAAATGATTCTATTTTCTATTATAATGTTACATATAAAATATAGTATTTTGTATTCCTCTTATTGTGTTTTATATTCATCATTTATTAAAATAGTGCATCTAATATTGTAATATTATTTTCTTATCTCAATAATGACTCATGTAGGTATATGAAACTTGGAGAGTTCAAAAAAAAAAAAATTCCTTAATGTACACTCTATGAAATTTAATTGTTATAGTTTCTTATCATTTGTAATGAAGACTAAATATTTTTTACTAAAAAATACAAGATTGGAAACTTCAAAGTATCTACATTTTTTTTTTGAACCATAGGCATTCTTATCATGGGCATAGTGGAGGTGCTTGTACTTGTCCTTTACTACTATGATATAACTTCCTAGATTTTGTCATTCACATTTTACTACTATAATTTGAAACATCTGGCTCGGTCCAATGGTTGTGAACTAGGTATTGTAAGATGTTAAAAATTTCAAAAGGGTATTAATGGATTTTCATTATTTAAATAATAAGAAATAGTCAATCTAATTTATTGAAATTTAAGCTATATTATATCTGATTTATGTTATGGTCTTACTTGTTTTTATAAATAGATTTTTTTTTTAATTGAATAATAAAAATGGTTCAATATAAATTTTAGATTTTGTATTAAAAAAATCTCATTTTTATTTATGATATTGCTATCAGGATTCAACTTTGTAGTTTTTGAGTTAAACTCATTGAGCCACGAGTCATGAGTCATGAGTAGTGGTTCACAAGAACCCATCTCTCATGAGAATGAATGGTCCACTTAGCACTCATTGTATCTAGGTGATGTTCATGGAGGTGAAACATTCATTCTCACCTAGATGCAATGAGTGCTAAGTGGACCATTCATTCTCATGATAGATGGGTTCTTGTGAACTACTACTCATGACTCATGGGTCAATGAGTTCAACTCAAAAATTACACAATTGAAACCTGATAGCAATATCATAATTTGACTTGTTGTAAAAAATATCTCCTACTTATAATTATTTTTTTTATATGTATGAAACAATTAAATTTTAAAGATTGAAATAATGTTAAAAAAATGAAAGTACATATGAAAAAATGTCAGGTGACTACACATACTTCTTCCTTTCTTTTATATATATTTCCTTTTATTTTTTTCGTTTCGTCGTTTACTTGTAAATATTTCTATATTATGTTGAGTGGCATATTACACTTCCAAACATATGTTAAAAATCTCCATAAATAAAAATAGAAGTCATTTAATTTGACATGCATTTGATTGTCAACAAATTTATCAGTTAATTTAATTTTCTCTATTATTATTAAATTTTAGAATTTTTTTAAAACTTTTTTTTTTCAAAGAAAAAATATTTAATTTTATTTGTATAAATTTTAAATACACTTTTTTTGGGTTTCCAAAGCAAAAAAATAAAGTATTTCCTTTATTATTATCAAATTTTATAAGTTTTAAATGCAAAGTTTTTTTTTTTGTTTTAGAAGTAGATTTTTTTTAATTATCATTGTTAATTATGTTACATTAAAAAGTATAAGAATGATATGGATAAATATATTCTTACAAAAAAAAAATTGTAAATATTAAATAATAGATTCTCATGATAAGGATATCATTCCTAAAAGTCAACTTAATTAAAGTAAATTTCTATATTCATATTTTTTAAAAATTATGATAATTTTTTGGCAATATTTTAAAAATGAAAAACCATTTATTTCTATTTTAAAAAATTTTAATTAATATTTTTCTAATAATATTATTAAATGATATATATTACTATTATAAATTATAATATTATATTATTTAAATAAAAAAGTGAGAAATTAATTATTATATCATTTTATATTATTAATTTTATATCAAGATGTAACTATATAGTAGCAACACACTTTCTTATTGTGTCATAAAACCAAAAAGAAAGGAAAAAACAATAAGGAATGGGTAGTTTCCTAATTTTTCCAACTTTAAAATATATGTTTATATTTAACATCACATGTTACATCATTGCTAAATGTGTTTCTTTTAAAACACATCACGAGGGTTTATTGCCTTAAGAATAATGAAAGGTGGCCATTACTCTATGAAGTTTAATTTTTAAAACTGGTAGATCAATCGGTAAATTGGGTTCTCAGCACAATTTAACAACATAGGAAGAGTATCATTTATCTATTTTGCATTTTTTTTCTTCTTAGATAACATCTGAGAGGTCCAATAGAGCTCCAATGTATTTATATGAATATTGATACTATCTTTTTTATTGTAATTACAAATTACAAGTTTGATGAAAATGAGTTGGATTCACTTTTTAAAAATGATAGGAATATTAAGAAGATAGTTTCTATCCTTAGACATTTTATTTTCTTTTAAAATTACATTTCCAAAGACTACTACAATTTCATTTGCATGTGATGATCTTTGATAAAAGAATCTAATGGAAGCATATAATCATATATATTATAGTATATCTTTTACACAGAGGTTCCTAAGGAAAGAGGTAAATTTCATTTGATTTTAATTTATGCTATATATTGTCCTTTGAATTAAGCAAAAGGTTGTAGGTTTGTCATGCAATCTACACAAGGATGATGATTCACTGACTTATTCAATCACAATCTTTAATAAAATCTTTGTCTATATATAGTTGCAGAAAAAATCACCTTCTTAGACAAAAATTTAACTTTTAATTAAGTCTTGTTATATGAATGATTATGGAAAGATAGAGAAAATTGGATGGAAATTCTAATTTTGTAGATGTAATTGGTAACAATCTTGGTTTGTAGATATAACTAATCATAATTTTGATTTTGTAAATATAATGTGACTTCATCAAGAAGGCCCTTGTTTCCTTTTGGGCTAAATCAAATATTTTCTTCTTTAACACCCATCTAGATAGACAGAGGCATATTGTCAAGCTCTTAGGTGTAAAAATGCGAAGATTGCAAAGTAAATTTCTGGGAACTCTTTTCGGGGTTATTAATAGGGTATAGTTGTGGCATCGGCTAGTTGATTGTTGTGTTAATAAGTTGGAAGGGTGGAAGAGTAAATGGCTTACTTTTGTGGGTATACTTATGATATTCAAATCGATATTTTTTGCTATTCCTATTTATTCAATGACGTGATTGAAAATTCTGGAGAAAGTGTTCAGTGTCATAAATTAGCATATGAGGAATTTTTGTGGAATGGAAAAAGTGATCGGGATAAAATACAGGACTTGTAGCCTAGGATAAACTTTATCAACCTAAAGAGGCTAGAGGTGCACCTTTGAGAAATTGGATCCTTTTGAATGAAGCAATGGGGGTGAAACTCATCTGGCAGACATATCTCAGGCTTGATCAAAAGTGGGTTCAAATTATAATGCATAAATATTTGGACTCTCAATAGCGGGAAAGGATTTTAACTATTTGAGATCCTCCTAGAGGCTCAATGATATGGAATTTCATAGTTTCATGTAGTAAGGTGATTGTAGAACATCTTACATGACAATTAGGGAATGGGGAGAAAGTGGAATTTTAAAAGACTTGTGGGATGGAAGGCCAGATCTTTCATCATGAGATAGAGTTGAGACAATCAGGATAGTAAGGGAGGCTCATTAGGGGCCTAAAGTTAAATATTACATAGAGTTTTTGAGAAGGAAAGGAGTAGAGGAATGGAGATGGAAGGACATTAAAATAGTTTCGCTATCTTCTCCCTAAGTGGCTTTTTTTGAAGATATTCTAAAGGAGTATAGACCTTTTCTTTCAGTCAAAGAGGATGGTGTGAGATGGTGTGGCTCAAGGACAAGGATGTACTCTTTTAAAATAGGTTATAAGGTGATTGAGGAAGCAGTGGTAGTAGAGGATTGGCCAGCTAGGCCATGTTAAAAATATTATTGTTTGCCAAAGGCTAGTGTCTTTGCATGGTTGATCATGAAAGAGACAATTTAAACTGGTGATAGGCTCAGTAGATTGGGGTTCAATGGCCCTTTTCTGTGTGTAATGTGAATAATTGATAGAGAATCTTTAAACTACTTGCTTTTGAATTGTGAGGTGGCTCAAAGTGTTTGGAAATTCTTGTTACAAAAGCTTTCCTTGAAAATTTTATTTCCATTTAAAATTATCAATCTTTTTCAAAGTTGGTTCGAAGAGTATATGAGATCAGTCTATTCCAACATTTGGACTGTCTCTTTTTTTATTATAGTATGGGAGATACAGAATGAGACAAAAAAGTTTATATTTCAGGGGAAGGAGGATTCAAGTGAGTTGTTATGTATGAGAGTTGAATGGGTGGTCTCGGAAGTAGTTTCTGCATCGACAGTATGACATTTTTTTTTGAAATTTCCTTTTAGCATGGTAGACAAGTTGATTCAAGTGGATTGACCCTTGCTGAAATTTAGCCATGTTCATGGGCATCCTAGATTTGATTATGTTGAGGTTGGGGTCTCAAACTGTGTGTTGGTTAAACCAGAGAAACGATGGGTTAAAGTTAATTTTGATGGGGCCTCAAGAGGCAACCCAGGTATTTTAGGGGCTGGCTATATGGCTTGTGATGCAGAAGGAAAAATTGTAATGAAAAAAGCTCAATGACTTCAATATGGTACTAAGAATGAGGCAAAGGCACAAGCAACTTTACTTGTGGTAGAGTTGGGTTGTAATTAAAGGTCCCAAAGTTACATCTTGAAGGTGATTCTAAAATTATTCTTGATGCAATTTCAAAAGGCTCCACTCTGATTTGGCGTATAAGTAAATTTATCATAATTATCCATTCAAAATTAAATGTTTTTGAATACTTCCAAATATCTCATATTAAGAGGGTAGAGAATGGGGTGGCAGATTTTTTGTCCAATGTGGCTTATGATCTAGATCCCTTTACAACGCGATGGTGGGGTAGTCCTGATGAGGATGTTAGTTGGTCGGCTTAGGTGGCACATGACATTAATGGATCCTTTTCTTGAGGTTGATGATTTCTTGATTGATCATTGGAGTTAAATGAGAAAGGAAAGAATTCAAACTAGGGGTGCGATGGTGCCACAAATGATAGAGTGGGATGTAATTGTAGGTTTTTGAAACTTAAGTGATAGGTACGATGCATTTATGCATGCATTAATAAACTTGGTTTTTTTATGTGCACAAATGAATAAACAAAGAAGGGCGATGAGGGGATGTTTGTACAAATAATTTTTTTTGGTTTGATATTTTTTTGATTGTGGTGTTTGTTTGAGTTATCTTCATCATCACCTTTCTCATCTTCTCAAGCAATGAAGCAAATTTTGTGTAGGGTTTTGTTCCAAGGTCATGGAACTATAGGTACAAAGAAATGGAAACAAATTTCACCCTAAAAATGAAGAAACAATTGTGTCCTTTCCTTGGACCCATCACAAACAGATGATTAAAAGGAACGTATATGTTTGATGATGAGATTGATACAGAGTATGAATTTATTTTAGGGGAGGACCTTGGAGTAGTAACTCACGGATACAAGATAAACATGGAGGTTTATTCCCTCATTATGGCTCGGGGTTTGGATTTGGAGAGCTTGGTGGCACCTATCAAAAAGGTAATGGAGGCAGTTGTCCCTAAGGAATACCTAGTAGGTATGGACTCAATTATTGAGTGGGAGGTGGTCAGTGAGGGATTCGATGTGTGTGAAGGAATTTCGAATTTCCATTGGGATTGCCAGGTCAGATGCTTACCTTTTATCAGTGGCAAGAAGATGAAGTCAAGGTGCAATGCAGGGAGGAGGGGAGAAGGGGATGGGAAGCTCTGAAGGTCTTCCTCAAACTCATGGAGGTGGAAGCGACTCTGAAATAGGCACAGGAGGAAGCGGGACAGGTGGAGCAATGAGTTTTACGACTAGGGAAGAGGAAGACAAGGGATGTTAATGGGTTGGCTTTGATCTTGGGTACCTCTGATTAAGTCAGCTTTGTCCAATGGTTTTTTTGAACTTAATTATGTCTGAAATATTTTTTGTCTATTAAATCAATGGTGTAGTTTGTGGTTAGTTTTAGTTGCTCAAGTTTTGAATGATACTATTGTAACGAGCATTCTTTTGAGCTTGGATAGCTATAATTTGGGTTTGGAGTGGTGGTTTTGGTAGGTATGCTAGGTGCTGGTTTTTGATTTCTAGTTTATACAGGGTGGTTTTGGTGGGTGGTTTGGTGGTTTGAAGATAATTATTTTTGACAATGTATTACCTATTTTCATAATATAATACAATAACCCATATTACCGATAAAAAGAACAAACATATCAACATCTAGATGACAAGGATTACAAATTTTTGCACAAGTAAAACATAAAAAATAGGCAATATACTTTTAGTAAATTTATGCTAAAATATTAATTCAATAGAATATTGATGCTCCTACTAAAAATTTTCATTGATTCTTTTAAAAAAAACAAAATTGTTTTAATTTGGAAAGCTATTATCCTCAAACCAATACTAAAAAATAATTAAGGGTTTTCAATTCTCAATTCCATGATGTTTATAAAATTTAATTACTTAAAATAAATTAAGATTATGTCAAAAGAATTTTTTCATATTTATAAATATCAATATAGTATCAATTTTATTTTTTTTTAAATATCTATTTGATTCCTTTACATTCAATTCTCAATTCCATGATGTTTCTATAATTTAATTATTTAATATAAATTATGATTACATCAATAATATCTTTTAATATTTATAAATATGAAGATAGTAATAAAATTATTATTTCAAAAAAAAATTATGAAAGATTTCTTTCTAAGTTCTATAAACAATTATTGAGTGAGAATCAAGATGTTTTAAGATTTTCAATTTTCCGATGTTTGTAAAATTTAATTACTTAAATAAATTAAAATTTTGTCAAAGTATCTTGTCATATTTATAAATATCAATGTAGTAACAAAATTGATATTAAAAACAAAAACATATTTGTTGCCTTTACATTCAATTCTCAATTCCATAATATTACTATTTTAATTAATGAAATTAAATTAATATTATAAACCAAATTAAACCTTAAACCTAAACCAAATTGACCTCTACCCCTAGAACACTAAAAAAAATAAACCTTAACCTTAAACTAAATTAACTGATGAGTCTGGAGGAGAGGAAAGCTAGAAAGAAGAGGAAGTGGGGGAAGAGGAAGGAGGAGCTGGGGATATTTCTGATCAAAATAGCCCAACCCATAGTGTGAGCATAGGTAATGTCAACAGCCAGCCTATGGAGGAGCAGGACATTAATGAGGAAAGGGAAATTGAAATTGAGCAGGAGAAGAACAAGGAAATTGAGCAGGAGATGGACAAGGAGGATTCGAGCAAGGATAAGGATAAAGCTAGAGAGGGGATAATTTTGGATAAACTCAAAATTCTATCTGAGGCTAGGATGGGTTTTGACATGTGGGTTTATGTAGGAATCAAGAATCTAGAAAAAACTAAGAAGCAGCAGGCAAAGAAAGGGAAGAAAGATGATAGGAACCAAGAGAAGTGGAATAAGGATATGGAGGAAAAAGAAAAGAAGCTGGAAGCTTAGATTGGTAATCTGGAGGAAGAAACAATGGCTATGAAAAACCTTTTGGTAATGATTTTGGATATCCTTTCCTCTGTTACTAAGAATTTGGAGGAAATTTCTAAGGTCCTTGATGGCTCCAGCACCTCCAAACCTGTCATGGACCTTGATATTGATGAGGATACTATTGAGACAGGGATTATGGAAAGTGCTCTTAGGGGTGCAGCAAAAAGAACAAGGGCGAACATGAAAAAAGTTGTTGCGGCTTCTTCCAAGGAAATCCCTAAGCTTAGGGATAATATTAAAGATTTGCAAGGGATTAGCGAAAATTTGGCTAATGCCCTAAAAAAACATTAAGTAATTTGTTTTCTATCTTTTGTCTGTTTTGGTTGGACGTTGTTGGTTTTGTTGGGCTTTTTTGTTGGATATTGCCCATTTCTATGCTGGTTTTTTAGTTGTTTGTCTCTTCTTGTTTCTTAATGCTTTTATATCTTAAGGATCTTTTGTAAAGGGTTTTGGGGTCCGTTCAAAACCTGCTTTTCCCGTAATCAAAAACTTTGTGAATAAATAAAAATAATAATTAATATCTATATTTTTCAATTCCATGATATTTTAAAAATTTAACTACTTAAATAAATTAAGATTATGTCTAAAGTATTTTTCATATTTATAAATATTAATATAGTAACAAAATGTTATTTTCTAAATATCTATCACATGCCTTTACATTCAATTCTTAATTTCATGGCGTTTCTATAATTTAATTAATAAAATAAATTAAAGATTATATTAGAATAATGTTTCTATATCTATAAATATGAATATAGCAAGAAAATTATCATTTTCAAAAAACCTATTAAATATTAATTTTTTCCTATTATATATAATCTTTTATAAGTTCTTTGAAAGTTAACCAATATGATTAGAAAAGAAAGTGGGAAAACATATCTATATCTTTCCATGAACAATAAAATAATTCAATACTAAGGATTGTCATGTGATGAGGGATGGTGAAATTCAATGATTTTTTCATATACATAATATAGTATATCATTTCAAAAAAGGGATCATGAAAATTATAGAAATATTAATTCATAAACTATCATGTAATTATTATAAAATTATTTCAAATTTAATTAGATCATAATTTTTTGAATTAATGTTTCAAATCGCACTATATTTTGTTTTTTTAAAAGGAGATCAAGAGGTCCCTTGAAATATTACCCTAAACCAAATTGAAGCCAAATTCTAAAATAAAATGATACTTAACTCTAACACTAAACCAAATCAAACCTTAACCCTCATAACCATGAACCAAAATTTACCATAAAACTAATACTAAACCAAATTGAATCCTAACCCCAAACCTAACGAAACAATAAATCAAATTGAGCCCTAACAAAAAATGACTTTGATCATTAATCCTATACCAGATTGAACCATAACCCTACCATTAAACCAAATTGAACCCTAAGACAAATTCTATTCAAAATCAAATTCAAACTTAACCTATGCTAAATTGAGCCCAAACTCTAAATCAAATTAAACCCAAATCTTTAGGGCATGGATAATCCTACTGAAGATATAGAAATAATCAACTTGAAAACAAAATTAAGCATTGAACCAAAGTGAACCCTAAATTTAATTCTAATGAAATTACACATTAACTAGATTGAACCATAAACTTAACACTCAACCAAATTGAATATTATCCCTAATCCTTGAATTGAGCCTCATACTAAACTTATTTTAATGATTTTTTTATTAAATGACAACCTTAATTAGTGTCTTATCAAGTTATCTCATTTCTAATTAGTATGTCCTCATTACATATTATTAAACTAATATAATATAATCCAACATAAATTTGAATTAAAATTAAACATTAATGCTAACACCAAACAAAATTGAAACTTAATACTAAACCAAATCAAAGCCTAACTCTAAACCCAAACCTAAATTAAACTCTTACGATTATAAAACCTTAACACAAATTAAACACTAACCTTAAACCTAATTGAACATTAAAATAAAATATGATGTTAAATCTTAAAGTCATCATCAATTTAATTTACAAGGTTTAGAGTATTTGACTTTCCAAAATCTATTACCATGTTGGATGAATTTTTAAACTCATTGTTGGAGTCAATTAAGTAATACTAAATAAAAAATAAAAACATGTTTTTAATAAATTAAAAAACAAAATAAGGGTGTTGATAATATTACAAAGGTCCCAAGGCCCAAAAAAGGTCACTTACAAACAAATTAATTAATTATCAACTAAACACAAGCCAAATAGGTCACCGACAACACACACGTCAAAGACTAGTAATGCATTAAAACAAGATGTAGGCCTAAGCCACAAGGGATGAAGAATAAGGCTAAGAAGGCAACTTTTGGATAGGCCAAAAATGGCATTTACAATACTTAAACCATAATACGTCACTGACAACGTAGAGGCCAAAAGATTATTTACAACTCAAAGGAAGAGCCAACAACCCACTCTAGTAGTGGGCCCCAAAAAAACCCAAACCCAAGTGAAGGACAACAATAGGCTGCGCTAAAACAGAGAGAGGGGTAATGCCCTCTTCTCCAAAGGGCCCCAAAAACCCCAAGAATTGTCTCCACTTAATAGAAGGAAATGGTGGGGATTCTAGAAAATAATTCACTCTTCTACTCCAAAGGAGAATTTGCAAGAACAAATGGGATAACCCCATATTGAGGTACAAATATCACAACCAGCAAAAATTAATCTTCCAACTAGCATAAAGAAAAACCCGAACTAAATATATAGCAAAAACCACCTCCATAGGATTAGATATAGTGGAATTCACCATTTCAAGTCAAATAAATCCACACCCACAAGCCAATGACCTAGCTTCTAACCTGAGCCACTACACTCTAAGACAAGACCCTAGTAAACTTTGCATCTTTAGTCATAGATGATATCATAAAGGGATCTACAAAATCAACCTCAACAAAAGAAACTACCTCCATAAGCCTTGCAAAAGAAAATATAGGAGAAGAAACCCCTACCAACAAACTAGATCTAAGTAAGTCACCTTCAACTAGCTAGCTCCAAAGAAAAAGGGATTCAACCACCATTGACTGAGAAAACTCCATCTTAGGAGAAGGCTCAAAAAGAATAGAGAACATGGTAGAGAGAACCACCACAAAGAATAGCCAAAAATTACCGGATCCACCATCAAAACCACCTCAATAGAAATAGTAGGGACCAAATACGACACTAAAGCCACTTGGAGCATAATGAAGACTCCAATCTCACACATAATAAAAAAGGGGAATAAGTTCCTATTTCTCATAACATACCATAATGAGGACCCAACAACGGAAACGAAGTCCAAACCCAAAATCCCACCAATAGCCACTGAATTGTATTCATGATAGAGCCCATAAGAGAAATTTGGGCTCTCGATCCTATCATCCATGGAGATCAAAGACACCAGATCTACCATCCCACATCGATTCACTAACCAAAAACTAGGTTAGGAGGTCCATTAAGCACACATTCGTTAAAAAAAAAATCCCCACCAAAAGCACTACTACCCCCCCCCCCCCATACACAGGGAAAGAAATCCCAACACCCAAGGTAGTCAATAGTATGGAAAGATGGAGAGAGTCACGTCAACACCCAAAACACTAGCATAGCCCCAAGACACTGCATATGCACAACTAACAGTTAGCCTACAACACAAACTGCCAATGATAGAAGCAAGGGTTGTGAAGGTGGTCAAACTGAACACTTTCTATTCAGTAGTCAAAATAGGCAGCCCAAGGGAAACAAACTCCCTATGGAGCCACACAACAGAAACCCTAGAACAAATGCCTACAATCCAACAAAACAAGGTCGACAAGTTCAAGGCAAGCCTTAAAACAACTACAACCCAATAAATAAAGAATGAAACAACAACCAAAAGAACACCCACTCCTATTACAACACCCCCTCCATCATTCAACACTTCTTACCATAAATTGTAGAATATTTAGTTTTGGTATTCGATATAATTGAATCATGAATTAAGATTGATTAATTATCATAACCAAATATATAATACAATTAGAATAGTGATAACGAAGGAGCACAGATCATAGTAATTAATAGATTAAGATTGATTAAGATTGATTAATTATTCAGTTGAAATCAATGTTTCAATAGATTTTATTGCTAAGTTGTAGGTTTTATTACATTCAATTTATTGTATGTATACCTATCTTGTAAATAAGGCTTTAATGTCTCATCAATTGATCAATGCAATATGATCCTTACATCTATTTTAATTGTTTTAAATAGTAATTCTTGTCATATATTTATAAATGCTATTTTTTCTAAAAAAATTGATATCTCTCGACATCCTCTAAATAAATTTTATTTATAAAATATAAATATGCTAGTTAATAAACTACTTAAAATAAATATTAAAATAAACAGTCCTAACACCAATAAATCCAAAAAAAATCCCCAATAAATCTAATAATATTTTTTAGACAAAATAAGATAGATATCAGAAACTTACTAAAAAATTAGATATCAGTAGTTATGTAAAACAACACCAACTGAAAAGAATTATCAGATATCAGGAACTTACTCATAAATTAGTAAAACATGTCAACTACAGAAACACCAAATCTTATTTATGGAAAGAAAGCAATGCATAGATTGAGAGGAAAAGCGTATGAAAAATACATACATTTATTAACGCACTGTTGTTGTTCTGTTGTCAAGCCACTCGTGGAGAGATCAGTATTTGAGTCTCTCTTGATAAGTTCCCATGCCATCGTATCATACCCGAGTTTAATCGCGCTAACTAACAAATTAGGTGAGCTTCCAGCTGCGCGTGTTCTTTGTTCGCTTAGATAAGTTACAACATCTGGTGAGAATTGTGCACATTTCTCTGCTGTACCAATACCAGTAGCCCATGCCCACAGCAGAAGTGATTTCTCTTGGTCAGACTGGCAATATTGTAGCACTTTTTTAGCAATCCCTTTCGCCTTGTCTTGGTCTGGAAATTGCGCAGAAAAATGCAGAACAGTTTTACCATCAGAGCTGCGTTCACTAAGTGGCTTCGATCCAAGCACCAAAAGGCACTCAACGGTTTCTTCGTGACCATTCCTCGCCGCTTCGTGAAGTGCAGTTTGCCCGAACAAATCGGCCTGACTAATATATTGATCCAGGCTTACTCCTTCCATGCCGCGCACTAGAAATTCAATAATTTTGTTACTACCGTTAGCAGCTGCTTTATGCAGCGGCGTCTTACCCTTGCTGTCCCGCGAAGCAACCAAACCTCTGACCTCATTCACTTCCAATAATTTTTCTACTTTGTCTCTTTTATTGCCTTTTACAGCAAAATGCAGTACATTCTCTCCGTTTCGATCCTTTTCATCAGCTTTCAACCCACATTTCTTCACCATTAATAAATTGCAGAGGTCAACATTGCCACGCAGAGCTGCAAAGTGGAGAGCAGTTCTCCCATATTTGTCGGCAGCTTTTATCAATTCTTTTCCACATAAAAACATTTCTAGAATCAATTTTACAATGTCCTGTGCATGTGCATTGCCTGGCTGATCGGCTGCGTAATGCAGTATAGTTCTACGATGACTGAAATTCTCCTCCAGGATTTTCGTCAAGTGATCTAACTCTGCTTGACGTGTGACTGGTGTCATAAAACTCTCTGCGATATTCTTTAGAACGAAGCACATGACTTCTGTAAATTTATCCTCAAAGGAGAACAATAGAGCGGTTTTTCTTCCTTGGCTGTTCAATTTCACTCCAGAGTACATTCCTTCAGTGAATTGCCCACCTGCACAAAGGCAATTTTGACAATTAGTTTTCTATTCTTTAAGCCAAAATCTAATAGACATGTTACCGTGTGTATGGGTTAAACAACTTACATGGGTGCCTTTCTACCGTTGTTTTAACGAGCAGCATATGCCCTATTCCGCGCCTGAACTCAATCCCGGTGTTATACCGATAGCCGGGGCCATCCATCCATCCATCCAAAAGGCGTGCAATATCCCAAGATTGGAGAATTCCCTCTTTTCTAATCTGTTCCATATTATCTCTCACTTCCTTCACAGAAGCCAAGCGCCACTCACCTGACAATAGTTCCCTCGTATCTCTTGGCCGCCTTTTGAATTCCATGGCAACGGTTCATGAGATATATTGCCACGAAATCTAAGAGAAACGCACAGCTCAATCAGGCTTGTATGGCTTGTTATTGCATTTGACAAAATTTATAGAAATTAATGAAGTAGATTTTAAGCTAGCCTTTACAAAGTCAAACTGTTAACAGCTCGACTGTACTATACATTATTTTAATATTTAGTTGACTTTAATTTAGCCTGGAATCTTTTACGAGTAGTAGAGTTGGTCATACAGGAGGAACATGCACTCCAAGCACTGGGTAAAGCCTGTTCGTCGGCAATTTAATAACTTTGATTGTTCCACGATAGGAATAGGAATCCTAAATAAAAATAAGTCTGCAGGCTCTCATAGCTTATAATAAAATACATTCTGCAAGTTGTAAGGAATGCCATGTAAGCCAGATTTAGTTACTATATATTTATTATTAATTATTAATTTTTTTTTTTAATTTAATAGCTGTTAGGGGCGGCGCTCTTATATTAATTATAAAGAAAAGTTTAAATAGTCACTCGGACTGATGATTGTTCATGTCTACCGCCACCTATAAATACACCTACTTTAGCATACTTTTCAACATAAACTGCAAACATGGACCCTTTCACTTATTGACTTAAGATTTTCTAATATCCATGAAGTACCTACAATCCGGTATGTACGCCTAACCAATTCCAATAGCTACAGCACACCCCAACTTACAAAATAGTCCCTTGCTACCCCATAGAAAAACAAAACTTTCACCAGACCTGGAAAATGGTGACAATGAACATATCTGTCAAAATTTGAAAAATGCTTCTTCGTTAAGAGAGGATGTGTCTCCTCGTCATTCTTCCTCACAGTCCTCTCTCAGCTTCCTAACTGCCACAGCCTTGGCTACCACAAGATGGTAGATGCCACATGCTTTATGAGAAGAGTTGGATGCAATCTCTTCCACATCTCTGAAATCATTCGCCACCCAGTCTTCCTCCATGCCAAACCCCCACTCTTATCCACTCTTGCTATCACTCTCTAATAGAAGGCCATCCATGTACCTCTTTACCCATTCTCCTTCCGACTCTTGGTTGAATCCAGAAAGGCATAGCAAGAAAGCAATGCTATGCTCCATGCTCACCCACTGCTCCTCAACCATCTCTGATAGCCTAGTGCAGACTATTGGGAATTTCATCACCTCTGCCCCGCACCCGACCAACATGTAGTAATCCTACGACAGCGGGATAAGAAGATTTTCATCTATATTATCAAGTGTTACATCAATCTCCCCCGGGAACACATGTTTAAGTACCATTTGGCACAAACGTTTGGCCTATGTCTTGGACACTCCCATGTAAACCATCACTGCCAAGAACATTGTTATGATGTCTGTGTTCACTCTGTGGCGAAGATGGTCATTAATGAACTCCTCTCCTAGCACCTTCTTTGTTGTATGCAAAACCAAGGGATGGCCCAAGGTTAAAATGGCCTACATGCTTTTGTCTGTCATCTCTCCTTAAAATGCCACTTACCGCTTTGTGGATTCTAGTAGGATGGACGGAAAAAAGTAAAGAAAGTGAATAATCCTTCCCCATTGCCTTCTATAAATATCGTCTTGTCTTATGCAGAAATGATGAGGTATTGATAGATCTATTTAATGCTCCATCATTTCACAGATCAACCCAAATCTAAGGCTTCCTTCTTGGGATATTTGCCAGCCTATGTGACCTTGGCGAAGCACATGGTACGTAACTTTACACTAAGGAGTTACTACTCACACATCATCTTCCCATGTGTCCTCGCCACATGTCTATTATCTGTATCCAGTTATGTTTCTTTTGATTAACTGGTAGGTCATTCTTATTAATGATATTTGGGAATGCGCTTGGCTTGTCAATTCATTTATGATGATACATGCTTCCCAAAAACATCAAATCTTGCTAAAAGCATACTCCTCACCCACTCAACGTGATGCCCTATCTGTTGCCTCCTTTGCCAACCTGTCAGCCAGCTCATTTCCTTCCTTGTATATGTGGTTTACTCTCAAGTCCTCTAGTTTGTTGAGACCATCCTTGATTGACCATAGCCATTGTCCAAGCTTTCAATTTTGGGGTCTCGTTGAGTGTACTCACATTAATCGTGATCATGGAGTTTCCTTCTAAGTGAATGCAATTGGCTCTTATCTCTAGACCCATTTGCAACCCTATCACTCTGAACTCAACCACATTGTTGGTGGATACCCCCAACAAGATTGACCTCTCTACAATTATTCTATCATGCTCATTATGAGCTACACAACCCACCCCACTTGGTCTTTGATTTCTAGAGGAGGCACTATCAAAACTGATTTTAATCCACCCCTTGTCAAGAGCAGACCATTTTACATCTCTTTGTTTTCTCTCTTGTGTTTGCCTCCCACCATCTCCTTACATATAACGGATTTAAAGCCCTGTGAAGACTTTAAAGATTATCTACTCCCAATTTGTAAAGAGATTCTTCCTAAGAGCCTTTCTTCCAGTTGTTTCATTGACCAGCTCAATTAGTTTTCCTCCAATCTTACCCTAAAGTCTCTTGCACTTCATTTCCTTGTCTTGGAAGATCCTTCTATTTGGTTTATCCCAATTTCCCAAATGATCATGAACGACACACTACCAAACAAGGTATTCTTACCATAATATGACCACATTTTGAACCAAGATTCGATATCTCGAGGAATCGGGCACCAAAAATTCAACTTCTTCATAATAGGTTCTCAGCAAACCTTCGTATATGGGCATCCAAGTCGCAGATGGTCCACTATTTCACTATTGCATTTACAGAGAACACACCTCCCTGGACCTTGAATCCCATACCTTGCCAAATGGTCTTAAGTGAGTATTTTGTTTTCGATGGATAGCCAGGTGAACACCCCTACCTTAGGCAAAATGCTTTTACTCCAAAAAAAATTGTTCGACCAATCCATTTTGGCCAGAGCAACTTCTTTGACTTTGTATCTAAACATTACCCTATAAATTCCTATACTTTCTCCACACCACCTAACTACATCTCCTTGCTTAGATGGGACAAAGGTCCTACTCCTTAATATAGTAGCAAGTGTGTCTTTCTGATTCATAGGTGCATCTAGTTCTTGCAAAGAGTTCCACTCCCATACTAGGATTCCATATTTCTCTTTAGTGGTCCCAAATTGGAAATCTTACTCCCCCATTAGCAAGTAGTTTCCTCATAAATCTCTTATAAATTAGGATGGCTTTCAATCGGTTCTAGCCCTCTACATGAGTAATTCCAAAAGGAAGCACTCTAGACCCATCTCTTACTTCCCATGTGACATTTTTTGTGATTATGTACCTACATTCTATTATGTAATTCCAGATTGTCGAGCCTCTGGGTGGATCATTAGTTGTTAGAATTTGAGATGTTGCATTTGAGTCTAGATATTTCATTTTGAGAATTCTAACCCACTTATGCTCCCCTTTTTCACATTTACTCCATACTAACATTTCCCCCATTTCCAGGTTCATGAGTGCTAGTTGTTGAATGCCAGAGCCTCCCACCTCATTTGGTAGGCACATTATATGCCAGACTAACAATGGTAGCTTGTTTTCATCTCCTATTCTACTCCAAAAAAATCTTCTCATGATTTGGATGAGGTGATCTTCTACTGACTTTGGCAATTTTATACATGCCATTATGTAGATAGGAATAGTAGATAACACTTCCTTAATCATTAGTAGTTATCCTATAAAGGTGAGCTACTTACCTTTCCAAGTTTCCATTTTATTTTTGAAAACATTAATGAGATTCTCCCAATATCATTTTTTATTTGCTCTTACAAATAGTGACATAACCAAACATCAGCTTGGAAAATTCGCCACCTTTAAATTTAGTATTCTTGAAAGCTCTCTTTTCAAGATAGGTTATTTGTTGAGGAAAAACACCTCTGATTTTCTCTAATTGACACCTTCCCCTGATGCCCTTTAATATTTATCTAGGAAACTACTAATGGTCCTAGCTTCCCTTCTACATGTCGAACCAAAAATGAAGGTAACATCAACAAATTCTTGATGTTTGATAGAGTTCAAGCCATCTACAGCCCTTATGCCTTGTCATTTCCCTACCATTCTTAGCTCATTGATACTTCTACCAAGTTCCTTTGCCATAAAAATGAATAGAAAGGGTGATAGTGGGTCTCCTTATCTGATCCCTCAAGTTGCGGAAAAGAAACCTCAAGTGTGTCGCACCATTGACCAAAATAGAGATATTTTGGACTGAGATGCAATTTTTGATCCAACTGACTCAATTATTGTTGAATCGAAACTTCTCAAGGACTGCTATCATTTTTTTTTATCAACTAGATCATATGTAAGCCTTAAGTATGTCCAATTTCATAATCATGCAAGCCTCCCTTGTCTTCCTGGCTGAATGAATACTCTCATGCACCACAATGATGCCTCCTACAATTGATCTCCCTGGTACTAATACACTATGTTCCTCAAAGAAGACTTCACTTAGAATCCCTTTGATTCCGGTTGCAATAACCTTGGTGACAACCTTAAAGAGAAATCTGTCTAAAATGCCCCATGGTCTACAAATACTTCTTCTTCAGGATGAGGGCCAAAAAGGTGTGATTCATTGATCCTAACATGATCATTTTCTTCCTTGATTCTATTACAACCATTGTCAAATCATCCCCCACAATATCTCAAAAACTCTCAAGGAAACTAGCTGAGAAGTCGTCAAGGCCAAGTTCTTTGTTGGGGTTTAACTAGAAGATGGTGCTCTTGACCTCTTATTTATCCACATTTTTGTATAGCACACTGTTGTGATCTTTATTGATTACCGTAAGGATGGAATCGAGTATTATTTCCTTGTCTGCTATATGATCTTGAACCTCCTTGTTTAGTATTTCCTCAAAGAAATTAACAGCTTCCTTATTGACCTCTTAATTGGACTATGTGATCACCATATACTTTCTCTTGATTTCAATGATCCTATTTATGATTTATGCTTCTATTGGCTACCACCATTAGGTGAAAGTATTTAGTGTTCCTATTCCCTTCTCTCAGCTACCTTTCCCTATATTTTTATCTCCAAAACCATTCTTCCTTTTTGAGGATGTCAAATATTTCTTCTTTTAGTGCTTTTATGCCAAGAATTCCTCCTCCTCCATCCTATCCTTGATAATATTTTCATTTATCCTAAAAAGATCCTTCTCTGCCCTTTATTTTGTTATGAAGATATTCATGAAAAGCTTAGCATTCCATTCCATTAAGATGGTCTTGACATAGTTTAGTTTCTTGCTTACCTTGAGGAGATTTGAGTGATTCCCAATTTCAGCCTCACATCACCAACCTCCAATTAAATATGTAATGTTCTGATTGATTGAAAAATAGGTTTTAAGGACCCAAAACCATTACATCATAGATAGAAAGAAAGCAGAGAAAATAGAGTCCACATACAGAGTGACTGGTCAAAAGACTAGCGAACAGAAAAAACAGCGTAGAACCCAAGGAGACACTACATAGTAATTTTCTTTAGCAGATCCTCCACCTTAGTCACCAGCTCATCATAGGTCGCCCCAACTGCTTTTAGCTCCTCCAGGTCCTTATTCACTTTCTTTTCCTTCCTCTTTCCACGGGTGCGGGTTCTGGGACCTTGGGCTTCCCCTATTCCTTCTGCATCCAGGTCAATTTCCTAGGTTTCCTTTTCCTCATCAAGCTTGTTGATGAGGGTATGGGTGTTGTTGGCTGAGATTTTCAAAATGCTAAGGCTCTGCTCCGCAATGTTCTTGAGGCACTCCTCTATCTTGTCCACTTTGGCGACTATGTCCGTAAGCATTTTTTCACTAGTTTCCTCCAGGGTTTTTCTATCCTGTATCTCCTTTTCAATTTTCTCAAACCGAGGATTAAAGGCATCTCTAATGTCTTCCGCTTTAGCAATTGTGTTCTTCAGATCTTCGATATAATTGGCCATAGTGTTCCCCTCTCCAATGTTAATGGTCTCCAGGATCAGGACTTTGTTGCAGAGCTTTTTGTACTCATCCGCAGGTTTCTTATTCCCATCAATAAGCCATTCTATGGTTTTCATAAAACCCTTCAAGGCCTCGGGAGGAGGACCAAGAGAAGGAGTCACTTTTCCAGGGGTTATCTGTTCATCTTTTGAGATATGGAGGGTAGAAATAGTGTCGACGACCCTGAGAGTCTCCTCCATAGTCTCCATATCCAGGCTTTGTTCAGCTTCCAGGGTCCTAGTTTGCTTGTCCTCTTCCGGTTCCTTGCCGGTCTCCTCTATTTTCTTTTGCTTCTTCCTGGGGTGGGCTTGGTTCTTACTTTTTTCCTTCAACACCCTCTTAGGGTTCTTCCTCTCCTCAGGGAAATCAGAGTACTCTTCTTCAGAATAAATACTAATCAAGGGTTTGCTTTGGGGTTTTTTGCTCTTAGAAGAAGAGGGTTGTGATTTCCTCTTCTTACTACTCTCATACTCTGAGTCATCAGAGCTTTCCTCATTATCAGTCGAGGAATCATTGTCTAATTCCTCCTCCTCCAAGAAATCAGAATCAGACATTTCATCTTCCGAATCCATAGAGAGATGCATTCAGTTGATTTTACTGGCCTTTAAATGGTCATAAATGAGGACCATAAGTCCCTAGTGCATTGCAGTATCACCCCGAGGATTTTCTTTATAGGCTTTTAGAAAGGCATTCATAGAACAGAGCAAGAAGTAAAGGAAATTCACCTTATCATTATGCCTAAAATGATTTAAGAGGACAAAATGATTCCCATATACCTTCGTAAACCTACCATCTAGAGTTATATATCTCATTAAAACAAAGAGAATTTCCCGCCAGGGTTTTGCAAAAGCCCTAGGCGGGTAATAGGTTTTACTCAACTTTACCAGTCTTTTCTTCTCTTTCTCTGTGACCGGGTACCTTTCAATGGCTTCCCTGCTAACCTTCTTGTCTCTGTAGAATTTGTACGCCTCCCTTTTGAGTCTCGTAGCTTTAGCTATTAAATCTTCATCAATTTCCACCAGTTGGTTGCCCATTTTAAGCATGCCTTCTTCCAATTTTTACAGAAGAAGCTAGTTATCTTTCCATCACGGCCATGGAGTCTCTCAATGAAGCTCGAAAGACCACCCTTCTGCAAAATTTCCCACACCTCTTCTTTCTATTTCCACTCCTTGCAACTGCTTGGCTCATATCTTCTCCTATTTCCGCCCATGGTGTTGTTTCTCACAGCCAAGTTTAGATTACAGAACTGGTGAAACAGAAAGCTTTTCGAAGTTAAAACAAAAACCTAGAAAGCATGCATAGCATTAATGATCTGATGGGTTATAACGCACGTTCTGCTGGCTTTGATGTTATAATGAGTAATTCCCTCATTATAGAAGTAACTCGAAGTGCTTACTTCAGTACTTATCATAATTGCCCTGTCAATCAAAAGTCTCTGGGGTACTTCAATATCTTTCATTAATTGTGATTTGTCTGACATCTTTGGGGAGACCGCTCTCACCTGTCCACGTGGTGATAGTCTCATTCTTAACCTCCACGTTTGCAGCCCAATCAGTAGAACAGTTGGCCTCCCGATAAATATGGGATATGTGGCATTTTTTGAAGGTTCTAATGATATCCATGGGAGAAGAAATTATATTGTGAATCGACCAAGAGGGCTTTGAGGTCCCATTGAGACACTTAATTATATTATTGGAATCCCCTTCTATCCAGAGATAGGGACAGTTCTATTTTTTGGCTAGAATAATGCCTTGAAGGGCTGCCATAGCTTCCGCTTTATGATTGGTTTTAATGCCAATAGGGACAGCAATCATACCTTTGCAAATGCCTCTATCATCTCTAAGAATAGCTCCATAGCCTGAGGGACCTGGGTTTCCTTTGGCTCCTCCATCAAAATTGATTTTGAGCCAACCTTGGGGAGGGGTTTGCCATTTAACTTCAAGCCTTTTATTTTAGCTGATATTATGACCATCAGTGATCTTCATATTCCAAGCTCTTAAGATGTTTGACTCCAAGGCATTTTTAGAGTAACAAGAGACCTCCATAGTTCCCATATTTTCCTGAATAGCCCTTTGAATCTTCTGAAAAACAATGTCTTGATTTAAGGACACATCCCTGAATATTCGATTGTTTCTTTCCTTCCAAAGACCCCACAAAATGTGTGGAAGAGAGAGCTGCCACAGACATCTCAGAAAAGAGTTGGTCCAATGAATTTGCCAGGAAGAGAACAAATCTCTGATGTTCCTAGGAAACACCCAAGCTAGACTAAAGCTCTTGAGGAAGCTTTCCCAAATAGAGGTTGAGAAAGAACAATGGAGGGCAAGATGGTCCACTGACTCTTCCTCTTGAAAGCACAGCACACACCTGTTTGGAAGGGCAAAACCTCTGCATTTAAGGTTGTCAATAGTAAGGATCTTATTCTGGAGAATAGTCTAGAAAAACAAATTGATTTTGGGAGTGAGACCTTTTAACCAAGCTTTAGACCAGAAGGGATTAATAGGAGGGGAGGGAGAGAGGATACAACACATCGAAGATACAGTAAAAATACCTTTGCGGTTATATTTCCAGATCAAGGAATCCTCTTCCTTATTCAGCCAAATAGTAGACAATTGGGTTTTAAGCTTAGAGAGACTGGGATGAATACTATCAATGTTCTGCCAGTTGTTCCCATCCCAGTAATCTACCACTAAGTTACCAAAAGATCCAATACAGGAGGGGGCATGGGAAGCCCACTCATAGAAATCCATAAGGGGTTTGTCAAAAAGCTAAGGATCCTCCCAAAATCTAACTTTTCTGCCATTTCCAAGTTTCCATGTCACACCTTTAGTAATCACATCTTTACATTTAGAAACATGGTTCCAGATATGGGATCCATTTATGCTGAGATCCAAATTAAGAAAAGAAGAAAGAGAAGAGGACAGAAGAGAATACTTACTTCTCCAAATTTTGCACCATTCAAAATTAGAGTGAAACCATCTCCAAGCTTGTTTAGACAAGAGAGCTTCATTTAAAGTGCGAATCCTCCTGAGCCCCAGACCACCTTTTCTTTTTGGCTTGCAAACCTGATCCCATACCACCAAGGACATTCTTTGCTTTTCCTCAACCCCAGACCATGGGAATCTTCTTTGAATTTTCTTAATAGCTTCAGCATACTTGACTGGAATTCTGAATAAGCTAAGAGCATAAATTGGGATACTTTGAAGAGTAGCCTTAAGGAGAAGGAGCTTACCAACTTGACTTAAGAGAGCCCCTTTCCAACCTACAAGTTTTTTGTGAAATTTATCAACCAGCAAACTCCAATAGTAGTCAGGAGGGGCAATCCCCATGGAGAGACCAAGGTAGGTTGCAGGAAGGTCAGCAATCTTATGCTCCATAATTCTACTGATCCTTTGTTGTCTTCTCTTTGGGGTATTAATGAAAAAGACATCACTTTTGGCCCAGTTAATAAGTTGCCCCATAGCAGAAGCATATTTACACAAGGTACTCTTCAGAACTTTAGCTTCTGAGATGCTTGATTCCCCCATAATTATAGTATCATCAACAAACTACTGGTGTGAACAAATAAGTTCAACAAAAGAAGGTTGGAGGCCCTTAAAGGATCCCATCTGCACCATGTTTTCCATGGTCCAACCAAAGCATTCTGCCATAATAATGAAAAGGATGGGAGAGATAGGATCTCCTTGCCTAAGACCTCTTGAAGCTTGGAAAAAGGTTGAAGGAGAACCATTGACAAGAACACAAAAGGACGCAGAAGTGGTAAGTTGGGAGAAAAGATCCACAACTCTTGGGGCAAACCCAAAGGAAGTGAGAACTTTCTGAAGAAGAGACCAGTCAACCCTATCATAGGCTTTGGAGAGGTTGAGCTTAAGGATGAGACCCTGTTTCTTTGCTTTAACAAGAGAGTGAATATTCTCATGAACAGTAATAATGGAATCGAGAATTTGTCTTCCAGGAACAAACCCATTCTGCTGGTGTTTAATTAAAGCCAGGAGAATAGACAAGAGTCTAGAAGTCAGGACCTTATAAATGATCTTGTAAAAGGAATTACAGAGGCTAATAGGTCTGAACTTGTCCAATGAATCAGCACCTTGAATCTTTGGGATGAGAGAAATAAAAGTACCACTGATTTCCTTCAAGAGTTTTCTAGCCCCAAAGAATTCCTTAACCCCATTAGCAACATCAGTCCCAATAATGTCCCAAAACTCTTGAAAAAAGAGCATTGGGAAACCATCAGGACCAGGATCTTTGTTTCCTTCAAAGGAGAAAATAGCATTTTTAATTTCTAAGGTGGAAGGAATGGAAGAGAGAAATACATTAGTTTGAGCATCAATGAGACGAGGAATGTTTTGAAGAAAAGAGGACTGAGCTTCAGCATCCAGACTTTGATCCCTCATTAGGAGGTCCGAGAAATACCTCTTAGCTTCATTCCTTATTTCATCATCCTTGACCAACTCCCCACTGTCCACAACTAACTTATTCATCCTGTTGGCTGCTTTATGTTTGATGGTTGACATATGGAAGAATCTTGTATTCCTGTCTCCTTCCTTGAGCCACATGCATCTCGATCTCTGCTTCCAGAACATTTCCTCTTTAACAATAATGTCATGGTATTTCTTAAGAATCTCATTCTCCTCAGCAATAGAAACAGTATTGAAACCATCCTTCTGGATCTGGTCCTGTATTTCTTTAAGGTTTTCCTGAATTTTACTCTTAGCCTCAAATATATTCCCAAAGCTGTTCTTATTCTAGATTCAAATGTTGTCCTTCACACTTTTGAGCTTCTTAACAACTTTGAACATTGTCATTCCCTCAACTTGGATACTCCACCATTTTTGAATATATTTTTTAATGTCGGGGTGAAGTGTCCACATTTTTTCAAATCTAAAGGGATAGTTTTTTCTTCTATTGATCAGATCAGCATTGAAAGTGATTGGAAAGTGATCGGAACCAACCCAAATATGTGCAGACAAAGAACAGAAATACTGACTGTACCAATCATCAGAAATTAGAGTTCGAACAAGGTGCACTTGAATAAGGTCATTACCATTTCTTCTATTTGTCTAGGTGAAATTACAACCCTATATCTCCAAATCATTAAGAGCTAGGGAATAAATAAAATCCATGAGGGCCATCCTACTTTCCAGCTAAGGAGGACTGCCTCCAAATTTTTCCTCCTTTTTCAAAGGCGTATTGAAATCCCCCATAACCATCCAACTTAGATTTTTGAAACTTTCCCTAGCCTGTCTAATCCTTTTACAAAACGAGTTTCTGGCCTTTAAGGTATTAGGAGCATAAATGTTTGTGAGAACCCATGAAAAACAATCTTTAAGATGCTCAAATTTAATACAAGAAAAATTACTTTCCTGAATAATGACCTGGCCTTTAATAGTGTTAAGATTCCAGATGGTTGCAATGCCTTCAGAAGCACCCTCGGAACTTCCCCCACTAATATTACCATTTTTGAAGAACTTCAAAGATTCAACTTTTTCTCTACTCATTTTGGTTTCTTGAATAAGAAAAATATCAGGATTGCTATCTCTTATCATATTCCTAATAATATCATGTTTATGGGGATTGTTTAGACCCCTTATGTTCCAAGAAATTATCTTCATAGTTACTTACCAATTCCCAGCTCCTTGAGAGTTTTTTGAGTTCCATCTGCTATGTTCTTGCTGGCCTCCATATCTCTAACTTTGTGGTTAGAGGGTCGTCCTGGGGAAGAGGAGACGTATCCCACATCAACTTGAGCTATTCTACTAGATTTCCTAATCAGGGATGTCAAGGGTGTTGCTTCTTTCTTACTCCTATGTTTAGGCTGCTTCCATTCCATTTCTGGCATAGGAGCCACTTCTGGATTGATGAGGATTTTGGAAATTTCATCTTCATTACCCCATTTAGGAGTTCTGGACTCAATTGAAGTAATGTTTGTTGTTCTTGAGTTCTAATCTGAATCTGAAAGACTCAATCCCAAAATTGCACACTTTTGAGCTTCTTGAATTTCAAAACTAGGTATGGCTACAGAAGAGTCTATCCTTTCAACTTGTGGATCTGGGATCTCACCTTCCTCAGGTTGATAGTCACTAGCTTCCACTTCCTTGTTTTCATATGTGTCATCAACCACTTCATCTTTCACTTTTGGAGGGTCATTCTGATCATTCAAATCCTTTTTCTGAGGTGTTTTTATGGGACTAGCTTTGGTTGTTTCATTTCTATCTACTTCCTATACCATGGGACTGGAGATAGAGTTTGAGGATTCCTTCTATTCCCCCAAAGGAGAAAAGCGATTGGAATTTTCTTCCTTATTTTCTATGTTTTTAACTTGCCACACCCGTTTCTCTGGCATATTCTAGCTTTCAATCTGAGGTTTTAACTGATTAGGCTCCGCCTTTTGCTTTTTTGGGCAAGATTTTGCCCAATGACCTACCTTTTTAAAGTGGAAACATGCAAAAGGAATAGTTTCATATTCTATATGTTGCTTCCAGGTTCCCAATTTTGAAACTAGATCAATCTGTTCCGGCATATCTGCCTCAGGGGCTACTCCAACACAGAACCTTGCATGGGTTAATCTTCTTTTTGAAGCAGTGACTGGGTCTATAGAGAGCAGCTCACCAAAAGAACTTGCTATTCTAGAGAAGATGCTTTCTACCCAATACTCAAGAGGCAATCTTGGGAGTTTTATCCAAACTGGAACCTACGCCAGAAGAGAATCATTCATATTTAATTTCGGATGCCATTTTCTTAGAACCAAGGCTGTCTTTCCCACCATCCAGGGACTCCCGCACAAGATCTTATCCTTATCCTCTTTGCACGAAAAAGAGAAAGACAAAAGACCTTTGGGTAGTTCCGAGACCTCAACGTTTCCTTTAAGGGCCCATTTTTGGTTAACAAAGGCCCTAACAACTTCAATGTTTGGGCACGGACCCATAAATTTCCCTACCAAGGAGTTCAACATACTATTGATATTATGGTCTAGAACCTGGTCAAGGATGGAGATAGAAAACTTACCACCAGAAGGGTCAGAAATGTTCTTAATAGGAGGAAGGGAGGATTTACCAGTTGGTCTAGATCCAAAAAGGGAAGACCATTTTTTCCCCTCCCTCCCATTATCCACAAGGTCAACTAGTGGCATGGGCCCCCCATTGGACCCTTCCCCCAGATGCCTAGAAGAATCTGCTATCATGGCAAACAAAGTACCATCGGACTGTGAGTCAGCAACAGGAACTAGGAAGTCCAGTGGCTTGTCCTTATTGTCAATAGGACCAGCACCATTGATCTAGCCACTCTCACCATTGGAACCAGGGTTCCCGCCTTGCTGGAAATTTGAAATTTGAGCTCCCGCTCCCGCTCCTCCCATCATTTTTCGAGTGCCTGTTATTTTTGTAATGTTATACTCCCTCTATCACATGTTATCAAATTTAAAGGGACTTCCTCTTGGGGGTTCATTATATTTGAAAAAGTATTGTACCTGAAAGTGGTCTAACTTTGTGAAAGGAAAGATTGTGGTTTCATGTGCTTCTACATTCTCAATCCAATCCCTAAAAAAGGAGAAATATATGCAATATTTCGGCAATCCTAGTGAAACCCTTTCTTTTGTTCATCCATGTACGAATGTTCCATTCTTGGTTTGCAGATCCTTTAGCTAATTAGTGTCAACAAACTCTTGAAAATCCCTCTGAATATTTATGCATATAGTCAAACCACCCCTTTCCTCTTTGTTGTTTTGTGTTGCATTAAAATCTCCAGCGACAATCCCCTTCTCCCCAATGAAATTATCAATTCTAAGGGTAACCTGATCTCAGATCTCCATTTTTCTTATTGTTTTAATAGGCTCATAGACATTGATTAATATGAAGGACTTATTCTTTTGAAATATTTTGCACCTAATGATGATCTAGTGTCTGCTATCTTCCATTACAACTCTCTCTATCTCCAAGAGATTCCACAATACACCCAAACATCCAAATGCTTCCCCTGCCTCTACAAAATTCCCTACCACTTCTTTCAATGTTTCATCCTCTTGTCCCCTTCATCCCTATTCAATTTACTGTATTGTAATAGTAATATGTCAATATTTGATTGATTTTCCACTTGTCATGGGAAATTATGCCCCTGTCATTCCAAGATATAATCTCCATTGCCCTTGGGGAAGGATTATATCCTTCTTTGATATTTATTTCCTCTGTCCCACAACACTTGCTGCAATTTATGATTTTTCCTTGTTGGTCTTGGGTCCTAACTTCTCCTTAGCCTTAATATTAGGTTTCTTTAGTTTTGAATGAGCTTGTTCTAGCATTCTTTCCTCTAGTATTTCTCCTGCCTCCTCTTCTCCTATTTCCTCATCCTTAGTGTAGACACTAAAAAATGGTCAACACTTGTGTCTCTTATTTTTAACATATCATGTGCATATTCAAATTTATTTATTGTCCCCTTTGTCCATTAATTAAATAAATTTATTTTATTTAATTAACTAATTCATAAATATGAAGCAATAAATTAATAAATCATTTATTAATTTATCATATTTATCTTCCTCCAAAATAAAGATAATTAATAAATTTTATTTATTAATTCATCTTTATTTCCTGCTTTTCTTAATTTTTGTATTCTTGTGTTTTATCCTCTTATATGGAGATCTTCTCATACAATCCTCCTAATTTTCAAATTTGAAAACTAATATCTTTCCTTGATTTTGAAAAATCAATCTTTTTGGCAATATCTCATTAATCTTAATTTTAAATTAAAAAATGAGGTATGCATCTTCAAAAATCTTATTTTTGTGAGAGGATAATTTATTTATTTTTTGTTCTTCTATTTATCTTTTCAAATGAAGATATTTAATAATTTTTAATTATTAAAATCTTCCTATATTTTCAACTTTCTAATTTGAGTATTTATGAGAAAATAATTAAAGAATTTATTATTTATTCTCATAATATCTTATCATTTGTTTTCTTCTATCTTCATCCTTCCCTGAATGGCAGCTTTGTTGTGCACTCAATTTCATCTGTTGATTATTTTCAGTCTCAAATCAATCTTGGTCATTTAATCAATCCCAATTTTTTTATAAATTGAGCTCTCATTGCTCATTTTTAACAACCACATTTCAAGTATCCTTATGTTGTCAATTTGCTATCATATTGTCATCATCTTTTTTTCAAAATACACTTTCTTTGTAGGTGAGATCTACAACAATTTGAAGGAGAAAGAAGAATAATGGAGGCCAATTGAAGGAGATGCTTTTGTTGGTTTGCATTTTTAATTTACATCTTGTCTTCAATTCTTCTATTGAGTGTGATAGGACTTTGTTTTCATTGCATTGTTAGGTTTGTGGTTCCCTAACTATTATGTTTTGATGACTATTCCTATTTCCTACCTCACACTTAGATTCCACTTCGACTTTTCTTTCTTCATCCAATGTTTGGGATTCACCCTTATCTTGATCATTGGTTTTATTGCCCGCTTCCATCTTTTCCTCCTGCTCTTCTTCTTTATCATTTTCCCATCCATTTTCTTCCTTTCTTGGTACATCCTACAACTCTGTGGGTTCCTATATATCTTTTGCGGCTACCATTTCCCTTTTATTTTGTATGTCTGGTTTAGTCACTATTTCTCTTTCTTTAACTCTATATATTTCTTCCCTGGCGAGGTTACCAATTAGCTTCAACTCAATCTTGGTTGCAAACTCTTCTCCATATGTCTAAGATTCGAGTGCCTTTGCATCTACTATCAGATCCATTATCTCATGCTCCCTTTCCTTGATGGTACCCCCTTTCTTAAGAGACCCGTGAGTTCCTTCTTTCCCACTTGGTTAACCTTCACTATGGTGTTGGATTCCATTTCCCCATGTTCTTTCAATCTACACTTACAACATAGTTTTAATCGATCTTCTCTTTAAATTTCATAAGTCCAATGTCACCCTTCTAAGTGAATATCAATTGCTTGTGGTACAACTTGTTTTTAAGTTAGTCCTCAGAAGACTTTGACATATGTTCCCAAGCCCGTATATTCAATTTTTTCATCCATTGATATGAATTACCCTAGACTTTTCCCAATTTCAACAATAGTGGCCTCATCCAAATACTCTATAGGGAGATTATATAATCAAATCCAGATTGGCTCTTCTTAGATTTCATGTTTCCAAGAATCAAATGCTAGGTACCAATTTATCAGGTACATTCTCGTGTTGTTGAGGTAATGTGGTAAAAATTTTAAAGCTTTCCATTTAACTTAATTGGTGGGGAACTCTACAACAAAAAAATCATTCACATATGGCCTGATCAGTGTTTGCTCTGCCCATTTTCCATGACACTATTCTTTGGCCTACCCCCCCCCCCCCTCCCCGCCCATTTCATAAAAATTTCTCTATCTTTTAACCTTGTTATTGATTTCTCAATGATATTCATGGGTATGTGTGTTGGTTCCCAAATCAACAGATCCTAACTCCTAGAGAAAAAGTCACTAACGCATGAACAGGCTTAGGATTGGATTTGGCCAATGAACAAGATTCAACATGGAAGTTACAATCTTCTACTCTTTAGGCTCTGTAGGACCTAGGTGGGTCTTCCTATTGCAATATCGTCAATATTTTACCCTAATTCTCACCAACATTGCACTGTATAGCAAATGCTTTCAATGAAAATATACCAAGGAAAAGTATAATATACTATAAATTCTACCTTGAACCTTAGCTTTTGTTACTCTTGCTTTCATTGAAAGGTGACTCTAATCTATTTCTATTCCTAATACATAAGAACTAATAACTGAAATATAAAAGGTGAAATAAGAATGAAATGATGATCCACAAACTTAAGAAGTATGACTAGTGCCTTCTTTAAGGGAAAAAAAAGTCAAATAATAGTCCTAATGATGAACAATATCACATTACCAACATTAAAACTCAATACCAAATGCTTAAGACTATCTTGAAATGTTTGGACTAAAAATGCATTCACAACTTCTTCACACTCTCTCAGAATATTTTACAGCATTCAAGACAAATTTTATTTCATTTAACTTGAAATGAAACCCATTAAAGAATACACATTCCCCATAAGAGAAGACAAACTGCATATATCATTAACATGGCAAGTCATACAATAAAGCATAAGAAATAGGAGCAAGAAGATGAATGTTCTCTTTATTGATTTCCAAAATAAGATTGATACATTCATGAAAATGTTTCTAGACTCATTAAAATTTTAAAAGACTATCCGTTATTATATTTTTTATAAAGGCTTTTCTAATACATATGCATCAAAAGTTTAGACCCTTCTTCTTGGCCCTGAATTCCCTTTTATAATACAAGGGAGAAAAAAAAGCTTCAGGCCATGAAGACACTTGTCAAAATTTTATTTCATTACAATATATTCCCTAAGGCCTTTGTCCTTCAAAATATGCATGCAATCTTCCTAGTTTCATTAAATGCGGGTGGCTGGGAGGTCATCATCTTGAAAGCCTTGGATTGCAAGTCTGCAAAATCTACCTCTAACTGGTACTCTACTACCTTCATATGTTAGGATCTTGAGTACATATTGCTTCTTGGTAGAAGGTGTCTTCAAAAATTATCATTGGTGATTGCGTACTTCCATAAATCCTACCGTAATAGACAAATCTGCACAAAGTTAACAATCAACAAAATAGAAAGGCTATGACTAGTCTTCTTCCTTAGTATACTCTTGTTCCAAGGAGTAGTACCTTCTATGCAGTGCTTCTATTTCATCAGTCAGCCAAGAAAAGTCCCTCAAACCTTGCAATTTGTTCATTGCCTCCTTTATTTTATGGGTGGGTACAATTGCAGCTCCCAAGGTAAATCTATGGTACATCTGATCCACCTCCATAATCTTATCAATAATATTAAAAGAGGTATCCCCTTGGTTTAGATTAGTATCCAAAGATGGTAGAACTACATTGATTGCATCTTGGAAACCCTTCCTCCACTCTTCTAGGCCTTTGATTTGTCCATCATCTATCAAAACTATGGGGACATGCCACTTTTTTATCCCTTGGAAAGAAGTGATCATTCCCAACAATGATTTCTTTTCTTCTTCTATGTTGGACAACTCCTTAGTCAATAGATTATAATTTTTCCAAGTGACCCCTACAATTTGGGGCGGTTAGGCCACATTTTTTACTACTAGCATGACCTACTTCAAATGTTGACCCTTTGGTAGACAAGTGACTCTAATTGGTTGAAAGAATGAAATAATTTCATCCATCTGACTCAGGAGCAGAGATGTCAAAGTATATTAAGTATGAACTTCATTCAATTTATCAATAATTTTATTTGAAATCTGTAAAATTGAATCTTTCCTGACTTCAAAATAGTTATTTTCAGCTTCATCTTTGACCCTTTTCAACTCTTTGTTCATTTTTTCAAGCTCTTCAGGTCTGATTCCTTCATAAGAGTTAGTTGTAATCTTCTTGATTCATACTTTCAATGCAATATTTTCAAAAAATAATTCATTTTATTTTGCATCAAGGGAAACATGCATGCTCTTTACTAGTAGTTGAGAAAATTGAACTGCATGTTTGGAGATTGCCACAACCTCTAATGTAGTAGTATCTTCAAGGGTTCTTACAATTGCATCCCTTGTTTTGTAGTGTCCTCCCTACAAAACTAGGGGCTTCTGAATACTAGGGGCTCTTGGCCTTAAATCTTATGTTAACCCTGAAGCCATGATCTCCAAACTCTCTTGAAAAATTGGGGTCTTTTTGTTGCATTATTTGATCCAGTAAGAATATCCTCTCAAAATTCCACCCTAGGACAAGGAGCATACCACTATTCATTACCATTTCTCTTCCTTCTTGAGGGGTGCAATTAAAACTATACTTATCAAATCTCTTGATCTCCTCATTAGACATGCTCTTTAACTTTACCCTTAGCCAGAATAATCTAAACTTGGGGGAATTAACAAAATTATCATCCATCATGAAATTATTTGAAGCTACAATCCTTTTATCATCTTCTTCTTCCATAGGGATTGTGGTTGGGATGATAGCCATGTCTAAATAATTGAAGACCTCAACATTTTTATCTTCACAGAAGGTCTCCTTTGGAGGAAAAGGTGGTGTTATATAAGTATCAAAATCCTCTTGGATATCTATAAAGTTAGATATTATTGATTTTCCCTTTTCAATCCTTCTCACTTGTTTTTCCTTTTATGTATCCCTTTGAGAAGTTTGTGCAAGAGCTTCTTCAACTATAATAGTATGCCCTTTTGTTTTGTATACTTTAGGGGCCAGATCAACTAGTCTTTCTTTAGATTTAACTCCTTTATCCTTGGCCTCCTTTCTTTCTAGCTCACTCTTAATTATGTCATCTTCCTTTCTGAGCATGAAAGACATCCTATCAAAATCATTTTGAAAATTCCTCAGAAAGCCTTTAAAGCCAGGGTCCTCATGCATCCTTTCCCTTTCAAACTTGTTCATGAGGTCCCACTTCTTTCTCCTTTGATCTACTTTAGTAGGGTAGGCATTTATGATTAAATCTTCCTTTGCAACAAAAGAATGGAAATACCCCTTCTCCTTTAATTTTCTTATTCTTATATCACTCATGCACCCTTTAGGATCAAAATGTCTAGCCTCCAGGGTAACTTTCAGTTTGTGATTCTTTACCAAAAAGCTTTGGACTTTCTCCAATGCATCACAACCCATGGTAAATTCATTAAAATCTATCACCCTGGGGAGAAATATTCCCTTTGTATCAATTTTAATTTGTTCCTTCTCTATCCACATTGTCTTCCAAATAAATTCAAGGAATTGTAATATTGGGGAGACAAAAAGTTGCAACACATGGGGTGTCTACTCACACCCATAGACCCTGATAAATGTGCAGTCGCTATAGAAGAAGAAATTTGCAAAATTATAGGTGAATGTACCCTTAGGATACACAAATCCGTCAGCCCTAAAACTTTTTATTTCCATTGCATTAATGATATACTTGGGAAACCTTTACAACTTTACCCCAAGCCTTGCCAAAATCTTCACAACAAAATGATCAAAGAGTACATGGTAGTCACCAAATTTGGACACTTTATCCCATATCTGAGTCCATCGTTGCATTGGTAATGGGGAACCCATGTGGGGATCATTGGTCCTAATTTTCAATTCCAGACCCCAATAAGATTTTTTTTGATAAAGAATTAAATGGCATACCAAGGAGTAATGCATGAATTCTAGCTTTTCATCTTTATTTTTTGCCTTCTTCAAGCCCTCATGAATCTTATCATGGATAATACTTGCAAAATCATATCTCATTTATTGAGGGGTTCTAGATGTTGATGGAAATCATCATGAAGTCAATGGGCAATTAATTAATCCCACAATCTACCCCAAGGACTTGTCCTAATGTATAATAGGTCTAGACAAAATAGGGCTCAAAGTACTCAAGTTTAAAAGGCCCCCTTTCAGATGGAAGGACATAATTGTGTGAATAATTTGTAGAGTTTCCTCATGAAATGAGGAACAATGTCCCTTATGTACCTGTCCTTCTTATTCTAATTCTCCCTCTTCATAATATCCCTATTTATTCCTGTGAGGGCGGACCTATCTAACCCAAAACATTCAATAATATCCCTGGGAGAAATGCGCAATAGGACATAGCCTTTTGTAGTCCTGATAGTCAAACTTGGAAAATCATATGCATTGGTTGGCTCCCTTATAAGCATAGGCTCTACAAAAACATTTGGCACCACCAATCTACCAAGATTCAACATCCAAGGGTTGCATACTGGGATTGCCTTGTCTCTGTTGCCATAGAATGAATGAAAAATATCCCAACCCCTTTCCTTTATAATGGCATCCCTACACCCTACCTCCTTGTTAGTGAAGATAACTCTCAAATGATCTTGCATGGCAGATCCTTCAAACAATTCTAGTAAGTCTTGGTGTAGACTCCTAATTTGTTGAGTTGGCCTTCATGCAATTTCTTCCAATCTTTGTTCAACTTCATGTTGCAACTCTTTAGGGGTCATGGCAAAAGCAAGAGGAGTAGTAGTTTGTGCTGGTGGTTGCTCTGCCTAATTCAATGACTCCGCTTTGGATGGCTTCCTAGGTCATCTTATATTCTTGGAGTTTGCCTCTTTTATTGGAGTAGCATCTTTAGCAGGCTACTAAGGATTTTCTTCTTGAGAGGTCTATTTTTGAGGAATTGGGGCTTCCTCAATAGGAGGGTTAGTTGCGATAGGGAAATTTTGTGCAGTGGGAGGGATTTCAGTAGAGGTTGCCTCAGCGAAGGCGTTCTTAGTACTCCTCCTCTTTTGGGTGGGTTTTCTAGTTTTGGGAGCAGGTGCGAGCTCATCTGAAGACTCACTATCAAAAACAACAGTGGTAGTCTTTCAAATTTTCTTCCTCTTTCTTTTCATGGCCTCTCCTTTGAAGAGGAGCTAGCTTCAGCCTCTCCAGATACTTGTGAGATAATTCTAGGGCTTGGCTCTTCAGAAGGGGATCTTTCAATTACTAGCATGGGCAGAAAAACATCAAGGGGGATGGCATGTATAATCCTTGGCATTGCAGAGCTAGTGTCAACCTTAGGGATATTCTCAGCAGTGGGAGTAGAAGAGTCCTTGACAGGGGAAACCATTTTAATTTTAAAGATGAAGGAAAACCTAGAAAATTAAACATAGATGCAAACCTTGCAGACTCAAGGGAACACACAAAATATTTGTGTATTCACAACTACAACAACCTAGAAAATGCACAAGGATGGTGGAATAATTAACTTATTGATCTTCTTTGTTGGGATGAATTTGCTGGAGGGTACGTTGATTCTCTAAAAATCGCTCTTCTTCTCTCTTAGGGATACTCTAAATTCTTCTTTGGATTCAAGGTGTGGGAGAAAATCGATGAATTTCTCTTCTATGGCGATGCTATTAATTCACCCATGTCGGATAGAGGTAGACATTGGCACCAAATTTGAATTTCATCCATTTATCTAGCAATAGATGGTCAGGATTGCTCTTTGACAACCTTCAAATGGTGACATGGCATTTATTAGACTCTCCTAGCCGCCTCAGACTTTTCAAATTTTATGCCATTCGAATTTTCTTTTATCATTTTACACCTTTCACCTTCTATGCGGGATAAGGTCAACTTGGATTTCTCTTTATTTCTTTATCCTGCACCATCTTTTTCTATCTTGACAATCTTTGCGGGATAATGTTTCCATGTATTTACCTTTCCATTTGTCTCATGGCACCTGGAGCGTTCCTCTTACCCTCGCGGGATAAGGCCTTGGCAACTTTTCTTTATCAACATTATTTTATGCTTATCCCACATCACATTTATCAACATTTTCTCTTCTCGCGATATAAGGCCTTTGTATGTCCTCCAAAAATCCTCTTATCCTGCGTTGCTCATAACACCTTTTTCTCCTCCCTTGAAGGCATCTTTCCTTGTATATTTGCTTCATGTAGGATAAGCATCTTGAGCTTGCCTTACTTTATCTGGTTATCCATCTTTTATCCCCATAGGAATGCATGGGATAAGAGATCCTATCGATCTCATCTTGTAATCCTTATCCTGTGACCATCACTGAATAAGGAGAACCCTTAACGAGATAAGACTTTAATAATGATTTTTCAATATTTTATCCCACAATGCACCTATGATTCTCACCCTTTGCATCTTCATACACCATCATTTTGGATATTTGTTTCCCAGCAGCATAAGACCCTTTCCCTTTTGCTTAGATATTCTCTTATCCCGCAACCCTTTTCTTATCCCCGCGGGAACGTGTGGGATAATAAAAACCCTTTATCCTTCTTTTGTTTACTTTTCCTGCGCTATCCTAAGATGCAAATCTAGTGACCTAGAAACCTTGTGGGATAACACTTTCTTTTTACTTTAAGTCATCTCTTATCCCATGATCCTTTTCAGTGTTCCTAGGTCATTGCAGGATAAGCCTTCGCCCTTTGTTACCTCTGTCTCCTTCTTATCCCATGGGGCTCAATCATGGCTTTGAATGCATCATGGGATAAGCTTCATTCTTTGAGCTTTACAAATTCCTTATCCTATGTGGTTGAGACCTCTCATTCAAAAGAATGAGGGATAGCATATCCTGGTGTTTGTTTTGGCATGCTTATCCCACACGATTATGATACTAAAGAAGGCACTTAAGTGGATTATTTTAGCATGTGGAAACCTATCAAGGGTAACATGATCATGTGTAGGGCCCCCTAGGGAAATAAAAGACTTGGTATCTGGGGGTATTTTCAATACTTAGGAATATTGTGCAAATTTAAAACAATGGCTTGAAGCAGTGACTCCTAGTGCATGGGGCTAGTGATCAAATGACAAAAGGGCCTCGTGATCATGACTTAAAACTATGTCACCGATAGATACAAGCCAACAACAAAACATAACATTTCCTAAGGAAATAAAAGATTAAACCTTGAGAGACATAGAACCTCCTTTTAAAACCCTAAACCCTAAGCTTCAACACATAGGAAGGGCACAAATAAAATCAATTTTAAAAAGTTCCAACACTGGCTCTAGCTAGAGGATGTTTGACCACTCGATTCAAAGCGAGAATCTAGATCTTTGGGACAGTAGACCAACCAAAAAATGCAAGAATATTTACAAAACCCTAATCTAACCTATATACAAACCCTAAATCTATTGCGCAAGGAAAAGGTCAAGAAAAGAAATGCTTAAGGAACTATCTATGCACTGGAAGCTCCTACATCTCACCATTCATATCTGCTAGGAAATATGAATCCTCACCATTTTACTCTGCAACAACAAATGGCCCTGGCCACAAGGCTTCAAATTTTCCATGCTTGCCCTTATCTTGGGCTCTAGCATTCCAAAGTAGTACCAAGTTATTGATTTCAAATTTTCTTTCTGATGTTTTCTTATCAAATAGGTACTTACTCTTTTGTTGCAGCTTGAGGTTCTTCTTGTGAGCATCTTCTCTGCTTTCATCCAATTCTGCAAGCATATCCATCCTTTCCTCCACCAGATCTGACATTTGTAGGTTGTTTTCATCAATGAACTTGTATACAGGAAGTAGATTATTTATTGGCGTCCTTGCTTTAGATCCATACACTAGCTCAAAAGGAGATTTTCCTATGGCCTTCTTAATAGTGATCCTATCTGCTCACAGAGCTAATTTTAGTTTATAATCCCAAGCTATCTTTTTTCTCCCAAGTGTTCTCTTGATGATTTTCATGATACTCTTATTGTTGGACTCAGCTTTCCCATTTCCTTGTGGGTGATATGGAGATGCATATGAGATGCTTATTCTATATGATTTACAAAAATCTATGAACTCTTAAGATCTGAAGCACATGGCATTGTCCATGATAAGTCTTACTGGTACTCTAAATCTAATCACAACATTGTTTAGTAGGAATTCAATAACCACTTTACTAGTTGCTTGTCTTGTGGGGATATCTTCCACTCACTTAGTGAAATATTCTGTAGCAACCAATATCCATTTATGCCCACCACTGGACCTCTCAGTGATCTCCCCAATAAAAGTAATACCCTATTGATGAAAAGGGGCTTATACTTGCATAGGCATAAGAGGTACTGCTCCAGCATATTTTAACTTACCTAGAAACCTCTAGCAAGGCTCACAATTTCTTACAAAGGTGTGTGCATCCTTGAATAAAGATGGCCAAAATAGCCTACCCTTAATACCTTGTGAGTTGTGGTGTTTTTTATGAAATTCCCTCCACATACTCCATCATGCATTTCTCTTAACACAAGTTGAGCCTACTTTTCATCTGGACAAAACAATAGAAATCCATCATTGTCTCTATAATATAGGTCTCCACCAGTAAACACATACCTATGTGATCTCATTTTTAAGGTTCTTTTTTCGCTTTCTGTGGAACCTTTTGGTTATATGGAGTCTACAAGAAAAGGATGATATCAGCATACCACGGGGTTCTTTGCAGCCTGCAAATGATACATTTTTAATTAGATAGAACATTTATCTAGGTAGCTTCTAGGTTATCTATATCCATAAGCTTTGCCAAGCCAATTCCTCAAACCAACTTAGTAATTTGAATGTCAACATTAAACTCTTGGATCTTGTTGATCCATCTGCACCTTGTGCCCATTGTCTCGGATTGGACAAAGATGTCTTTTACTACAACATTAGGTACATAAGCTATGACTTGGGCACCTACCTAGTAAAGCCTAAATAAATTTATAGCCTTAACCAAAGCATATGCTTGTTTTTACACAATGCCATATTTGAGTTTTGTTTTCTGAAGGGATTTGTAGTAGAAAGTGATGAGTTGTTCATATCCCTTATTGTTCTTTTGGAACATAACAACGACTACAATATGGAATGAAGTAAAGGAAAAAACTTGGAAAGGTTTCCTAAAATATTTTGCCTTTAAAATAGGAGCTTGCTTGATGGCTCTCTTGATGGCTACAAAGGCTTCCAAAGCTTCATTTGTGAAATTTATTACAACTCTTTTATTTATCATCCTAGAAATAGGTTTTACTATCTCAACAAAGTTAGACATAAACCTACGGACAAAGTTTATCTGGCCAAAGAAATATTGGATGGCTTTTACCATTTTGGGGATAGGTATTTTATCAATGGCAGCCACTCTCTTAAGATCTATCCTTACCCCATCTTTGGACATAATATGTCCTAATAATTTACCTTCAGTTATAAAAAAATGACACTTCTTATGATTAAGAGAGATACCATACTCTAATGCCCTGAGAAATATCTTTTTCAAGTGCAAGCAATGTTCCTCCCCCTTTTTAGAGAATGTTGTTAAATCGTCCTGGTAGATAACCATAATGATGTCTATAATGTTGGCATTATAACAGACAAAGGGATATTGTTGGCATTTCAATTAGGATATTGAGAAGGTTGTTGATGATTATGGATATAACTGATTAAGGATGTTTACTATCTTAATATTATTATTTTGTCATTGATGTCAAGAAATTGATTTTCTAATTCAGTATGATGTTGCCATATCTTAAGAAGTATGAATTGATGAGTATAAAGATGTCGGTAAAAGACACAGAAAGAATGTGATGAATAAGGGGATAAGGGGATAAATAAGTTATTCAATGGGCAACTATTACCGAGTTAGACAATGATGAGATCATGATGTTTAGATTGTTTTGATATCCTACATATTTTGTTGATTGTAAGGTTAATACTATACTATGTTACCGAGCAAAGAACCTAGTTGGTAAACCCTAAGGTTATCGCTATCGGTTAATGAAGGCAAAATGTCTACCGAGTGAAGTTTAGTATTCACCGAGTTACAACCGAGCTATAACAGAATGCATTAAATGATTAAAAGCATTATTTAATGAAGGAAGCTGATGAGCTGGAACTGATTAAATGATTGGTATGTCGTGCATGAAGTTTGTTAAATATTCTATGGCAAAGGAAAATCGGCAGGAAGATCTATAGCGCAGATTGAACCGCAATACCTTAGCACAAGCTCCATGAAATGTATGCAAGTTCCAAGGCAAGGTAAAACATTTTCAGATCAAAGGATACATTGAACCTAGTCAAGTTTGAAGATCTGATGGCTATGATTGATCATCGGATATGTGATCAAGGAGATTAAGCAGTTAGCAAATTGTTTATAAATAAGGAACTGTTGATAAACAATGCATGTGGCAAGTGTAAGCACAAGGATGCTACACAGTGTTCACCGAGCACAAAAGCTTGAAGACCTGTTTGAGAAATAGAGTATAGAGCCCAGCAGAGGGACAAGATAAGTCCTATGACTAGATTGTATTGAGCAAATAAGAATCTGCTTTAGCATTTTAGATGCAAAGTTGTAGATATATTTTATTACTGTTATTTTGTGAAGTGACAGAAAATCTCTTAACCGAGTGGACTTAACAGTCTTATTTGTAAATCCTCTAGTAAGGTGACATTCTGATTGAGTGTTTGAAATCCTTTGACAAGGTCACTTCTAACAAGGTGAAGATCCTAACAGATCTGAAGGAAATCCCTTAACCGGGTCACATCTAGCAATGTGTTTGTAATCTTTAACAAGATTTTCTTTTAACCGAGCATACTCTAGGAGAGTATATTTCTTAGTGGGTCCGAAATCCCTATTTGGGTTTCCACGTTAAATCTAGTGTTATGAGTGTTATGATGATTATATGCTTATGAGTTTGAATGTTTGGTAGTTTTGGTTATATTACTGAAGTATATGTTACCGAGGTTGAATATGTTGTTTTTATGGAAGATTAAGTTTGTATGATTCACTCCCCCCCCTCTCATCTTATTAGCTTGGCATCTATACTTACATTAAGTATCAGAACTATCAATTGGTATCAGAGCTTTGGAATCTGAAAGAAAAATTTTAAAGGTACTTGAGGCAAAGATCCAAAGATGTACAAGAGGGATGCACTGAAGCTAAACAAGTCTAGTTTCTCTACATGGCAGAAAAGGATGAAGCTACACTTATCAGGAATTGGAGAATATGTTGTATATTATCTGGAGAATGATTTCATTACATTGAGCACCTATCCATTGACAATGGAAGAGATAAAGGCAAAGCAAAAACATATTCAAGCAATGATTGAAATAACATCTGCATTGACCGACTCAGAGTTTAATGATCTAGAAGGCTACAATGATGCCAAGGCAATGTGGGACAAGCTCATATCTGTGTATGGTGGTGATGAACATGTTCAAAGAGCAAGAGTGGATAGTCTAAGAGGAAAAATTGAATCTATGAGGATGAATGAAGGTGAGAACATAACCCAGTATAGTACAAGGTTAAAGGAGATTGTCAATCAAATCAAAGGAGCTGGTGGAACTATTGAAGAAAAGGATATAACAAGCAAGTTGTTAAGAACCCTTCTACCAGCTTATGCAATCCGAGTCTCTACAATCAATGAATTGAGGTTTGTACCTAATATGCCAGTTTCTGTAGATGCTATTATCGGTAAGCTACATGCATTTGAGTTAAGTAATTTTGATAATAGTGGGTCTTCGGTAAATAAAGTTGAATCTGCATTTAGTTCTTTTCATATTGGTGAATCTAATGATTACAATGATAGAATGAGAAAGTACACTGAAGGGGATCACAGTGGAGCAAGTGAGAGATTTTGCAAGAACATGGAAAAAGTGCACAAACTGTATGAGGAAATCAAGAAGAAAGAAGAGTTTGAAGCACTATTAGCCAGAAGGTTACCAAGAGGCAAAGGTAAGTATAAAGGAAAACTACCTTTGAAATGTTTCAATTGTGATAAGATAGGACATATGGCCTCAAACTATCCTGACAAAGAATCTAGAGAAAAGAGAGATTACTGAGATGATAGACAGAAAGATAATCATTACAAAGAACACTGAGATTTTAGAAGAAGATAAAAGAAGAGATGCCTAATAGCTAATGAGGAATCTAATGATGATAAATCAGATGAAACTGATACAAAAGAAGTTGTTTATGTGGCTATCAAAGATGGATCAGATGAAGAAATGTATGAAGAAAAAGCCCTACTATCTCAAATAAGTAAAAATGATTCTTGGATCATAGATAGTGGATGCTCACATCACATGACAGGTGATAAACACAAGTTTGTTATGTTAGAAGATTATGATGGAGGTTATGTAAGATTTGGTAATGATGCACCATGTCCACTAAGAGGTAAAGGATCCATAACACTTCTTGACAATGCTAAATGTAATGATGTTTATTGGGTTGAAGGATTGAAATACAATTTGTTGAGTGTAGCACAGCTAAACAATACAGGATACCGAATAGAGTTTCAGAAAGGAATTGTCAAAGTTCATGACAAGCATGGAAAGTTAGCTGCTACCGGGACACAAACAAAAGGTAACACATTTCACCTTGACTCAACTCGGAATAAGTGTCTATATGCAAAGATAGATGATACCTGGTTATGGCATAAAAGGTTTTGTCATGTAAATTTTGATAATCTGATCAAAATAAGTAAGAAGCACCGAGTAAGAGGTCTACTGAGTCTTGAGAAACCTGAGAATGCTATGTGCCGAGGATGTCAGATGGGTAAGATGACAAGATCAAGCTTTACAAGTAAGTCCTACACTTCTAAAGGAATTTTAGATCTTGTGCACATTGATCTTTGTGGTCTTATGAAAGTTCAAAGTTATTATGGTGATAAATATTTCATATTATTTGTGGATGATTATTCAAAGATGATGTCAGTTATGTTTCTAAAAGAAAAATCAGAATCTTTTCAAATGTTTAAATGGTACAAGGAAAGAGTTGAAAATGAAACAGGAAGACAACTAAAATGTCTTAAATCTGATAGAGGAGGAGAGTTCACCTCCGATGAGTTCAACTTATTCTGCAATGATCATGGTATAAAAAGACAAGTCTCTGCACCAAGAACTCCACAACAAAATGGAATTGTTGAGAGAAGAAACAAATCTATTATGGATTGTGCCAGAACCCTGATGATTGAAAAGAAAGTGCCACAAACACTTTGGAGAGAAGCGATAAGCACAGCAGTTTACACCCTGAACCGAGTACAACTGAAGAAAGGAACTTTGAAGACACCATATGAAATCTGGTATGACAAGAAACCTAATGTAAGTTATTTTAAAATCTTTGGAATTAGATGCTATGTTCACAAAGATGATAGAAATGGCAAGTTTGATCAGAAAAGTGAAGAAGGAACATTTCTAGGTTATTCTTCTAAAAGAAAAGCATTTAAATGTCTAATAAAATCATCTAACAAAATAGTAGAAAGTGCAAATGTGAAAATTGATGAATTTGTAGAAAGAAATGATGAAGGAAATTCCAAGGAACCAAAAGATTTTTGATGAATTTGTCTATGTTCAACCGACAAGTCTTACCGAGAGAACTGTTGAAGGAAATGAAGAGAATATCCTATTACCGAGTGATGAAGAAGATCATACAGAATCTACCAAGCCTATATTAGCGAAGTATGTCAGAAGAAATCATGCATCAAGTCAAATTATAGGACATAAGAATGATCCAGTGATGACAAGGAACAAACTAAGATAGAACACATGTCTGATATCTGAATTTGAACCGAGAATAGTGAAAGAGGCATTTAATAGTGAAGATTGAATAAATGCTATGACAGAAGAGATTGATCAAATCAAGAAGAATGACATATGGACACTGGTCCCAAGACCGAAGGACAAAAATGTAATCGGTACCAAGTGGATTTTCATAAACAAGCTGAATGAAAAAGGTGAGGTCATTCGAAATAACGAAAGACTAGTTTGCAAAGGTTATACTCAAGAAGAAGGAATTGATTATGGTGAGACTTTTGCACCTGTGGCAAGACTTGAAGGAGTAAGAACATTGTTGGCATATGTTGCTTACAACAATTTTAAGGTATATCAAATGGATGTCAAATCTGCATTTTTGAATGGTATATTAGAAGAAGAAGTTTTTATTGAACAACCTAAAGGATTTGTTGAAAACAAGAATAAAGATCAGGTATGTAAATTGAACAAAGCGTTATATGGTTTGAAACAAGCACCTAGAGCATGGTATGAGAGATTGCACTCTTATTTGATCAAGATTGGTTTTATAAGGACAAATGAAAATAGCAATATGTACATGAAGAATGATGAAAATGGAATACTGATCTCAGCTATATTTGTTGATGATATTATCTTTTGTGGAAATGACTCTTTATGCAAGAACTTTGGAAATGAAATGAGCAAAGAATTTGAGATGTCACTAATCGGTGAGATAAAGTATTTTATAGGTTTACAGATACTGCAAATGAAAGATGAGATTTTCATTACTCAATCCAAGTACATAAAGGAAATCTTGAAGAAATTTGGAATGGAGGATTCAAAACCAGTAAGTACTCCTATGACTACCAACTGTAAATTATCAAAGAATGATGAATCTGCATCTGTTGATGAGATACTTTACCGATCCATGATTGGAAAGCTGCAATATGTTGTTCACAATAGACCAGACATAGCACATGCAATAGGTATAGTTGCAAGATTTTCTGCAGATCCCAAGGAAACACACATGACAACAATCAAGAGAATTTTTAGATACTTGAAAGGCACTGAAGATTATGGCTTAGTATATAACAAGAGAAATGATTGTGATTTAAAAGTTTATACTGATGCTGATTGGGTAGGCAACATTGATGACAGAAAAAGCACAAGTGGAGGAGCTTTCTTTTTAGGAGAAAGACTAGTAAGTTGGCTTAGCAAGAAACAAGGATGTGTTTCACAGTCAACAACAGAAGCTAAATATGTTGTTGCAGTATTGAATTGTACCAATATAGCATGGATTAAACAATTGTTGGAAGGTATAAATGAGAAAGTCACCAAGCTAGTAACTATATTCTGTTACAATACTAGTGCCATTAACATTTCAAAGAATCTTATTATGCACTCTAAGACAAAGCACATCTCTATCAAATATCATTATCTTAGAGAAGAAGTTCAAGAGAAGAAAGTGGTGTTGAAGTATATTAGCATAAAGGAACAAATAGCAGATATCTTCACCAAGCCACTGCCAAGGGACACTTTTGAGTATCTCAGAAGCAAGTTAGGGGTCCTACCCCTATCTTCTACTCATTGACCGAGTTCAGTGAAAGCATCAATTCGATGACTCTAAAGAATACCTTTTAAGAGTTGATGCCTATTTACACACTTTAGGAGGTTTTCTAAAGGTGTGCAGGAAACATACAGGGAATAGGAATTGAAGACATAATACTCTGACTGAGACTGAGTTGACACATATCAGCAAGGAATTCACTTCTCAGCGGAAGAAATCATGTTTTAGTTCTTTACTTTTTGGCATTTTTGTCAAATAGGGAGAAGACTAATGTATGGGGGAGAAGACTGATGACAGAAGGAGAACATTTCAGCAATATGAGCAATCAATTATAGCAATCCGAATCTGAATCATTAGTTCAAATCAATTGGTTTTGCCATCAATGCCAAAGGGGGAGATTGTTGGCATTATAACAGACAAAGGGAGATTGTTGGCATTTCAATTAGGATATTGAGAAGGTTGTTGATGATTATGGATATAACTGATTAAGGATGTTTACTGTCTTAATATTATTATTTTGTCATTGATGTCAAGAAATTGAATTTCTAATTTAGTATGATGTTGCCATATCTTAAGAAGGATGATTTGATGAGTATAAAGATGTCGGTAAAAGACACAAAAAGAATGTGATGAATAAGGGGAGAAATAAGTTATTCAATAGGCAACTATTACCGAGTTAGACAATGATGAGATCGTGATGTTTAGATTGTTTTGATATCCTACATATGTTGTTGATTGTAATGTTAATACTATACTATGTTATCGAGCAAAGAACCTGTCAGTAAACCCTAAGGAACCTAGTCAGTAAACCCTAAGGAACCTAGTCAGTAAACCCTAAGGTTATCGCTATCCGTTAATGAAGGCGGAATGTCTATCGAGTGAAGTTTAGTATTCACCAAGTTGTAACTGAGCTGTAATAGAATGCATTAAATGATTAAAAGTGTTATTTAATGAAGGAAGCTGATGAGATATAACTAATTAAATGATTGGTATGTCGTGCATGAAGTTTGTTAAAGAATCTATGGCAAAGGAAAATTGGCAGGAAGATCTACAGCGCAGATTGAAGTGCAATACCTTAGCACAAGTTCCAAGAAATGTATGCAAGTTCCAAGGAGAGGTAAAACATATTCAGGTTGAAGGATACATTGAACCTAGTCAAGTTTTAAGATTTGATGGCTATGATTGCTCATGGGATATGTGATCAAGGAGATTAAGTGGTTAGCAATTTTTTTATAAATAAGGAACTGTTGATAAACAATGCATGCGGGCAAGTGTAAGCACAAGGATGCTACACAGTGTTCACCGAGCACAGAAGCTTGAAGACCTGTTTGAGAAACAGAGTATAGAGCCCAACAGAGGGACAAGATAAGTCCTATGACTAGATTGTATTGAGCAAATAAGAATCTACTTTAGCATTTTAGATGCAAAGTTGTAGATATATTTTATTACTATTATTTTGTGAAGTGACAGAAAATCTCTTAACCGAGTGGACTTAACAGTCTTATTTGTAAATCCTCTAGCAAGGTGACATTTTGATTGAGTGTTTGAAATCCTTTGACAAGGTCACTTCTAACAAGGTGAAGATCCTAACAAATCTGAAGGAAATCCCTTAACCGGGTCACATCTAGCAATGTGTTTGTAATCTTTAACAGGATTTACTTTTAACCAAGCATACTCTAGAAGAGTATATTTCTTAGTGGGTCCAAAATCCCATAGTGGTTTTTCCCTATTTGGGTTTCCACGTTAAATCTGGTGTTATGAGTTGTAAAGCGGAAAAAATCGCGATCAAACCCTAGTTGCACTCCCCTCTACCAACTCCGAGGAGAGAGAAGGGAGGTTCGCTAGGATTCGATGGTTTTTCACTTAAGGGAGAGACTTTACATTCAAAAGAGGGGTTGAAACTCATAAGATCCAATCCCACACAATGTAAGATTGGACGCTAAATGAATTTCAAGGGTTAGGAACGCAAGGCTACCCTCTTTTGTAAAGAATATTGTATTAGGGGAATTAAGCTAGGAATGTATAGAAAGTGACAAAGATTTTCTTATAAACTGAATTCGGGTTATAGGATGAAGCTGCGAACCTGGAATTAGCAGTAGAATGTCGATAGGGCGCTGTCCTGCAAATTTGAGCAAAAGTTGTCGGGACGATGGCGCCCGGCGCCACGGTCCTCCGAAAAATCCGCGAAACGAAGGGGGATCTGTTCGTCTCTGCACAAGGATTCCAGATCTTCAATCTCAGTTGCGTACCTGCAACCTACACACAGAAAAGCGAAGACGATTGGGGGGTTAGGGATTAGGGGTTTGCCTTTAGGTCAAACCCTGGTTTTGGAATTAACCAAGAAATGAGCAAGTGCTGTAAATGTAAATGACTGTAATGTAAAACAAGTACTAATACCTTGTTCTAAGGATGTTTGTATCCTTATGTGTGAAGGTTTAGATGTTGTTGTTTGTTGTATGTTGTAGTAGTAATAAGTGATCTCCTCTTCAATGGTTGAATCCTTGACTTGAATGCAACACTTAGCCTTGAATGGAGACTTGAAATGATCAATTGCTTGAATGCTTGAATGCTTGAATATAGTTTCCACGCTTTTTTCCGTCATGTATATGTTATGTCAGAGAGGAAAATGTAGTTTATATACTTGTCAATTAGGGTTAATAGACTGATTTTCCCGACCTTAGGCCGACCAGGAAATATAATTTCCAAATTGCAAACAAAAAGACCCGCAATCTGCTTAGGAGACCGGGCCCAAAATAGGACCCAGGGACCAGGGCGCTGGGCGCCATGGTCCTGGGGACCAGGGCGCTGGGCGCCATGGTCTTTGGGACCAGGGCGTTGGGCACCCTGGTCCTAAGGGACCAGGGCGCTGGGCGCTCTGGTCCTAGCTCCCGGGACAGCAGGGTGCAAGGAGGTTCAGGCCAGGGTGCTTGAAAAATGCAGTTTTTGGTGTCGTGAGCAAGTTTCGGGGTCTCCATTCAGGTTGCGTGTTGCGTCGCCATCGTGAAGACCGAAATGCAGTCAAAATTGCAAGTGTCGCAATTTTAGGACGCTACATTTAGCCCCCACTTTAGCGGGAGTATGTATGCTCATACTTCTGGTAAAGTACAAGGAAACAACATTGAATAGACTTTCACCACGTCAAGGAGGCAAGATACACCAAGCCCCTAGTGGACTAAGGATCTTACTACTTTGATTGACAAAGTAAAAGAGAAGATCACGAGGGAGAACCATGACTGTCAGTAGTAAGGTTCCCTCACTATGAGTCATGTAAAAGAAATACCAAAAATTTTCAAGGCAAAGCTAAGTTCGCCAAGAAATTTTCAAGTATCGTGAAAGGATAGACAGGGTGTATGCCCCCCTATGTTAAAGCGATCGCACATGCCTCAACGGGGGTGATTGTTTTAACGTAGTGATACACATAAGAAATGAGAAGGGAAAGGAGCACGTTATCGCAAGGATTTAGCCCCCAAGTGTGAGATAAACCCAAGGATAATAGACAGAAAGCATGAGGATTTAGCCCCCAAGTGTGAGATAAACCCAAGGATAATTATGTATGTATGCATAATTGTTCTTCATTCCCCAATCAAGGAAGGTCACCTAGAAGAAGGGAACACATGTGTCTTTTGAGTCAACATGAGAGAGACCAAAGAGATCTCAATGCTTTGCATCGTCCTCAAGTAGACAACACTAAGGATGACAAATAGAAGAATGAGAATAACATATAGAAGAAGTAACAAAAGAGAGGGGGAGAGAATCTGCTATGCTAATGTAACTAGTCTAGCACGTCATCTACCCCCCGATCTTGCTGATCAATGTTTCAGGAAGGCAGGGAACACGCTAGAGGAGGAACATCCAACACAGCAGATGGAGCTATCACAAGATCCAAACAAGGGCTATGTTCATGTTCCAAGCCACATTGTTCTTGTCTAGGAGCTAGGATAAGTGCTTTAGAAAATTCATTAGATAAATGGTTATCAACATCAACAAGTTCATATTCACTATCAGAAGCAAGAGGAGTAAAATTTTCATCATGAATAACATTTTCATCTATATCATCATCAAGATTTATAAAAATAGGATCTTTAACTCGCACAGGATCAAAACCATCATGCATCTTATGTTTAGGAGATTTAGGCTCAATTTCTGGCTGAGGAGAAAATGGAATAATGCTTGTTGAAGGTGTTTTTGGAGATTGTAAAATTTGAGAAGCAGCTGCTTGAGCCCTAAGATGACGTTTTCGTCGGCATTCACGTGCAGAACGATTTCGTCTAGTCTTAGTAGGAAGTGTAGAAGATAGAAGAGGAGGAATGTTCTCATCCTTATCACTTGGGTGTTTAGGTTGTGGTCTCTTAGGCTGGATAATAGGAGAAGAAGAAGGTCTCTTCTCTCTATAAAAGGCAGGAGGAGGAACTGCTCCATATAAAGGAGGAATTTTTGGTTTAGGAAGAAGACCAAGTCCATCATGACGAGGAGGAATAGGTCTACTTTTAGAAGATTTATCAGGCATAGACATAGTTACATCCATGGGGATGGGTTGGGAATCTTCTTGAGGAAAGACATTAGTTTTATCTTTCAAAGGAAGAATTTCCTTCTCAAGAATGATAGGAATGTCAAGTTTAGGTGTTCTAGGTTCACTTAAAGATAGGATCATATCTGTTTTCCACTTTTGATAAGATTTGAAAAGATGATCACTTCGCGGAGGAAGAGATTAGAATTGTTTAGGCCAAAAGTAATCAATAGGAACACTAGAGGTTCTTTCAGCTGGTTTAAAGAGACTATGATTGACAGTAACAACTTCACCATTATGGGGAAATTTAAAACACTTATGTATAGGAGAAGCAATAGCTTTCATGGAAGATAGCCAAGGATAGCCAAGCTTCACACAAAATTGTTCGGATGAAGGAATAATAGCAAAGTTCACATCAAAAGATTTATTATGGACCTCAATGGGCAATGTAATAGAACCAATTGCAGGAGAAGAAAATGCATCAAATAATTTCACAATCACATCTATTTTGTCATAGATCACTTGATTCAATTGCAAAGTAAAAAGAAATTCTTCAGTAATAACATTAACCATGCACGAAGGGTCAATAAGCACTCCACGGCAAGGTGTATTCTTGACTTTTGCAACTATGTATAAAGGACCATCAGGTGCTCTAATGGTTTCACTAGAATCAAATGTGATGGAAGGTTCTTTAGGGATTTCTTGCTGCTCTACAAAGTTAATCACATTCGGAGTCATAGACACAAGACCATCAGATGAGAGAGAGGAATCATTAGCCTCAATCGCATTAAAGGTATGAGAAGTATGAGAAGGTAATGGATCAGCAAAAATCTGAAGATTTTGGTTAGGAGGAGCTACAGATGTGTTGCCTTTATCATTCACTCCAGAAACAGAAATAGTATTATTATCAATCAAATCTTGAATTTTACCCTTTAAAGAAAAACATTTTTCAGTATCATGACCAGGCTGATGATGAAAGTGACAAAAAGCTTTGCTATCAAAATAAGGTGAAGTAATCTTTGCAAGATCAATTTGCCTTATAGGAGGAAGAGTAAGCACATTTTGTTCCAATAACTTATTCATAATACCATGCAATGATTCATTCAAAGGAGTATACTTTCTTTCTTTCCTGAAAAATTTAGAAATAGGAGGCCCACCTGATGCTGCATTCACATTGTTGTTGATGATGTTTTCATTGAATTTGATAGAATCTCTGTTCGGTTTAATCTTCCCAAATGGTTGTTGACTGCTATCACCCTTATCACTTGGAGCCATAGGATGTGATTGTTCCATTTGACTCACAGTCAGTTGATAATTGTGAAGAGTTGTACACAACTGTTGGAAAGAAGTAAACTCAGAAAACAGAAGTTTGTCTCGAATATCTTTTTGTAAATTAGAAATAAAGATTCTTTGAATATCATTATCAGGCACTGGAAAAGAAATTTGAGCATACAAATGCTTATATCTACCAATGAAATCAGTCACTTTTTCTTTAACACCTTGTTTACAATGCATTAAATCAATCAAAGTAACTTTAGGACTTATATTGTTTTGAAATTGTTGAATGAAAGCATTTGCAAGTTGTTCAAAAGAAGTAATAGAATAAGAAGGCAACGAGCAATACCATTGTAGGGCTTTGTCTCTTAATGTTCTAGTGACTAGTTTCGCAAGCAACCTTGGGTCATAAGCAAAATCAGTACAAATTGTTTGAAAAATCTTAACATGTGTTAGAGGATCACCTTTACCATTATAAAGCTCTAAATGCAGGATTTCAACATGTTTAGGAGGGATGGCTCGAACAATGTCAAGAGAAAGTGGGCTCGCAACATCAAATGTGGGCACACTAAACTTAGATTGATTCATAGAGGCAATTTGTTGCTGTAAAGAAGAGACAGTCTGTGCAAGATTGTTAATGGTCGCTTCAGTCGAAGAGTTCATATTAGGTGTGTTAGATTGAGATAGAGGTGTTATGTTATTGAAAGAAGGCAAAGAGTAAGGTGGTGGGACCTTATGATAATCAACCATGGGGGATGATCGGACAAGAGGAACACTACAAGGAGGAATGGAATGGTTAAATGAATTACCCCCTTGCATCATGTTCATTTGTGAAGATGTAGTAGGAACACTCATTGAAGGAATGAATGAAGAAGGTGGATTAAATGAAGGAATAGGATTAATTGAAGAAGAGGGATTGCCCCCATGACTGGTAATCACAGGAGGAATGTCTTGTATAGAAGTAGCCATGATGTTTGATGTAAAGGTAGGTATGCTAGCAATAGAAGTTGTCAAAGGAATAGAATGATTGTCTTGTGTGGGAGGTTGTGTATAACCTAAAGTTTCAGCACAACTCTTTATAGGCATCATGTTCGAATTCACAATGTGTGAAATACCACGCAAAATATCAATTCCATTCTTATCATTTTGAAGCATGCGTTTTAGACCCTCAATTAAAGGAAGAGCTTGACTATCGGGATACTCATGAGACATCCATTGGTGAAAATCGTCAAATTGGTTATCCAATTTCGAAAGTTGTTCAACAGAAACCTCATGGAGAGCTTCTTCATCATTAGGAGGATTAGAGGAATTACCCATGTCCTTGTTAAAAAGGCTATTCAAATTAGGTTCCATCTCCTCGGTAGTTAAACCTCGGAAAGACTTAATTATACGGCTTCGTCTAACGGGAATAGTGTAAGTAGGGCTTATTGTTGTAAAACTCATGCACTAGAAAGAGAGAAAAGATTTTGATTTTAGAGGTAGCAATTTTCAGTAAAACCAGCCAATCTTCCAGATTTAAGCTATTAAATGCAATCACGACAGTCTCCCGAAATTTCAGAAAAAATGTTCGGGACCGTGGCGCTCGGAGTGCAACACGGTCCTTGCAACTTTTTTTCAGAATTTGCAGGGATGAAAGGTATGATGATTTTAGAGCTAATCTAAAAAAATTGAGGGATTTTACGATCTGTAGATAGGCCAAATTAAAGTTGCAATCTCGAAATTGAACCCTACCAAGATTGTCGAAAAATGCAAAATTAGAATTTTGAAAAAGAGAGGGAAATTGAAATTTTGAATTTTATGATTTTAGAGGGAATGTCAAAAGCAATGCAAGTTTTGAAATTCAAAAATTGACTCAATTTCACGCAAAATTCAATTTTGAAAGCGGAAATTAAAGTTGTTGTAATTAAGCACTTAATTTCAAAAGTCACAAATTGCAAGAATTTCAATAAAGCACTGAAGTTTTGAATGAATGCAAACACACTTTTCAGATTTAGGACAGTAAGAACACAGTTTTGACACAAAATTTCGATTTTGATGATTTTTGAATGATTAGAAGCCCTAGACCAAGCAATCACAAGACCAACTTTGACTGTAATTTTGAAAGTGTTATAATTGATAAAAGCAGCCAAAATTCTGGATTTTAGCAGGAAAATACAACAAGATCTCGCTCCCAAAATTTTGGAAAAAATGTCGGGGACGATGGCGCTCGGAGTGCACACGGTCCTCGCAACTTTTTTCCAAATTTTCAGGGATGAAAGATATTGTGATTTTATTGCGGAATCCAAAGTTACAGCTGATTTGGAGATGTTTTGATCAGTCAAATTTTCAGACAAAGGTTGAATCAAGAGGGTTTCAAAAATTAGGGTTTTGACACTTAACCACTTAATTTTCAAAATCAAAGCATAGATATGAATTGATAATTTGTAATAGAAGGGCAGATCTGAAGCAAGCATTAATAATTAAACATTTCGCAAGTTCAATGTTCAAAAAGAAAATTTAGGGTTTTTATGCAATCACCTCTAAAATTTTGCAAAAGATCAAACATGGAAATGTAATCAAGGAATCAATTTTCAGATCTAATCATGAATAATCAGAAAGGATGTTCACGTCAGGTTCACCAAAATGTAAAGCGGAAAAAATCGCGATCGAACCCTAGTTGCACTCCCCTCTACCAACTCCAAGGAGAGAGAAGGGAGGTTCGCTAGGATTCGATGGTTTTTCACTTAAGGGAGAGACTTTACATTCAAAAGAGGGGTTGAAACTCATAAGATCCAATCCCACACAATGTAAGACTGGATGCTAAATGAATTTCAAGGGTTAGGAACGCAAGGCTACCCTCTTTTGTAAAGAATATTGTATTAGGGGAATTAAGCTAGGAATGTATAGAAAGTGACAAAGATTTGCTTATAAACTGAATTCGGGTTATAGGATGAAGCTGCGAACCTGGAATTAGCAGTAGAATGTCGATAGGGCACTGTCCTGCAAATTTGAGCAAAATTTGTCGGGACGATGGCGCCCGGTGCCACGGTCCTCCGAAAAATCCGCGAAACGAAGGGGGATCTGTTCGTCTCTGCACAAGGATTCCAGATCTTCAATCTCAGCTGCGTACCTGCAACCTACACACAGAAAAGCGAAGATGATTGGGGGGTTAGGGATTAGGGGTTTGCCTTTAGGTCAAACCCCGGTTTTGGAATTAACCAAGAAATGAGCAAGTGCTGTAAATGTAAATGACTGTAATGTAAAACAAGTACTAATACCTTGTTCTAAGGATGTTTGTATCCTTATGTGCGAAGGTTTAGATGTTGTTGTTTGTTGTATGTTGTAGTAGTAATAAGTGATCTCCTCTTTAATGGTTGAATCCTTGACTTGAATGCAACACTTAGCCTTGAATGGAGACTTGAAATGATCAATTGCTTGAATGCTTGAATGCTTGAATATAGTTTCCACGCTTTTTTCCGTCATGTATATGTTATGTCAGAGAGGAAAATGTAGTTTATATACTTGTCAATTAGGGTTAATAGACTAATTTTCCCGACCTTAGGCCGACCAGGAAATATAATTTCCAAATTGCAAACAAAAAGACCCGCAATCTGCTTAGGAGACCGGGCCCAAAATAGGACCCAGGGACCAGGGCGTTGGGCGCCATGGTCCTAGGGACCAGGGCGCTGGGCGCCATGGTCTTGGGGACCAGGGCGCTGGGCGCCATGGTCTTGGGGACCAGGGCACTGGGCGCCCTGGTCCTGAGGGACCAGGGTGCTGGACGCTCTGGTCCCACCTCCCGGGACAGCAGGGTGCAAGGAGGTTCAGGCCAGGGTGCTTGAAAAATGCAGTTTTTGGTGTCGTGAGCAAGTTTCAGGGTCTCCATTCAGGTTGCGTGTTGCGTCGCCATCGTGAAGACCGAAATGCAGTCGAAATTGCAAGTGTCACAATTTTAGGATGCTACATGAGTGTTATGATGATTATATGCTTATGAGTTTGAATGTTTGGCAATTTTGGTTATATTACTGAAGTATATGTTACCGAGGTTGAATCTGTTGTTTTTATGGAAGATTAAGTTTGTATGATTCACCCCCCCTCTCATCCTATTAGCTTGGCATCTATACTTACATTAAGTATCAGAACTATCATATAATGTCTGTGAAGGCTACATCCATAGCTCTCTAAAATGTTTCTCCAGCATTAGTCAATCCAAAAGGCATTCTGAGATAGACATAAGTTCCCCATGGAGTAATGAAGGCGGTCTTGTATTGCACAGATTCTTTGACCTTCACTTGGTTGTAACTAGAGAACCCATCCACCATAGATAACAACTCACAACCTATGATCTTTTGTATCATTTCCTCCATGTTAGGCAAAGGATAATTATCCTTTAATGATGACACATTAAAGTTTCTAAAATCGAGGCACAATCTAATGTCACCATTTTTCTTTCTTACAGGGACAAGATTAGGAACCCATGATGAATGCCTTATGGGCCATCTTTGAGCTTCATGATCTCTTCTTGCATTTTGGGTCTAAGAACTAGGTTAATTGGCCTTTTCTTTTACCTGAAAGGTTTAGCAGCTAGGTCCAAAGAGATCTCTTGCTAAAACAAATCTTCCCTGTAATATTTTAGGTCATCATATGACCAGGAAAAGACATGATTATATTTTTTGAGTAAAGAAATCAACATAGATATTATATTAGGGATGATTCTTTTACCAATGTAGACTTATCTAGGAGAGGAATCAATTCCCAAATTAACCTCTTCAAGGTCTTCTTTGTTTACGGAAGACTGCTTCATTGTTTGTCTTCACTTGCACTATTTCATTCCCAAAAATAGTGTCCTTGCCTTCTATGGTTTCTAAAAAAGCATTGAAATCTATTTCCTAATTGTCATACTCATCTATGCAATGCAATAATTTCAACAAGTCATCATCATCATTGAAAACTTGCCAATTGCGAATATTATCAGGAATGGCAAGCCTAGTTTTTACCTCCATCTTTGAAATTCTAACCAGGGTGATATCCTCACTCTTTAAAGAAATATTTGTTAAAAAATCTGTCATAATGTTCTTTGATCTTTCTATCCATTTGATATTGAAGGCATAAAAAAATTCCAATGAATCCCAAACAATTGATCTGTACTGCTTCACTGTATCATTCTTGGAAGAATAAACTGATCTAACCTGAGATACAATCAATCCTGAATCTCCCCATACTAACAATTTCTTTATCCCATGCTTAGTGGCTAGATTTAAACCTAGCAACAATGCCTCATACTCTGCCACATTGTTAGTGCACTCAAAAATAAGTTGGAAGGAATACTTAAATGTCTTCCCACTAGGTGCAATAAAAACTACTCCAGCACCCAACCCTTCATTGTTGTGAGCTCCATCAAAGTACATGTGCCACAAATCCTCCTTACTATTCTAATTTTCAGCTATGAAAGGGTATGCAACCTCTAGGGGTGACTGAATAGGTTCAACTTTGAAGTTCCCCATATCAAAGTCACAGAACATCCCCATGTTATTCGAGTCAACTTGCTCAATAGTAGTGTCAGACCTGGGTTCTCTTTCTAACCTAATAGCTTTCCCATTAATTTGGATAGTAGCATAGCATAAATCTAGTTGAATATTTCCCCCAACCACTTCTTTCCAATGTCTTGACAAAAGCATGCCATAATTTGGGGGGACATCTACAACTATTATATCTACCTTGTAAGTAGCCTTCAAAAAATTTGTTATCTTGACTTCTAAATTTTTGAGGATGCCTATCACAGTTATGGATCTATTATCCATGGCATAACACTTCCCATAGTTATAGTCAACATTTAGCCCAATTTCCCTCATGAGTCCCACAAGCATGATATTAATGGAAGCCCCAGAGTCAATCCTACAGTTTTTCACATGCCTACCATTTACTATCAAAGTCATATAAAAGGGATCTACTTGTGAAAGGACTTTAGTGATAGTACTTTCTCAATAAACCTTAGGAGCTTGCATTTTTTTAGAGTGTTCCCCTTGTGTACAGTTAGTTTCATCTTCTAAAACAACATTGTTGTGAAAAACATCTTGGGGCATACTTGGAACTCCATTTATCAAACCTAAAACATTATTTCTATGCTCTCAAATCTTCATCATTTCTAACAAAGGAACAAAAATCTTTATCTGAGTTTATGTTTGCATCATATAAAAATAAGGTGTTGTAAAAGTACCTGGATTAACCTCCTTTTGATTGGTTGTCTTTGGTTGCTTCTCCTTCTCAGCTATTTCTATTTTCGGGGGAACTTCAGTTGTGACCTTATTTTCAGTCTTCTTGAATTTTGTCCTCCCTTTTGGCACATACTGTTGGGCAGCGGTGGTCTTTACCACCTTGTTATTTTTCTCTGTAGATGGTGGAGGCATTTGTTTCTTATGTTTTGACTGCTCATCTTTTATGAATATTCCACTGGGTTTTCCTTGGTTGGGAAAAGTACCCGTTGGTCTTAAATTGTACCCTCTTAATTTGAGTTATAGTAGCCATAGTAATTCTTTTGATTTCTTCCTTAGAGGGTCTCCTCAGACTGATGTTTTTAGACTAGTCATTAGAAGTATTGACCCTATGTTCTTCCCTGTTTTCTTCATCGGAAAATACTTCCTGATGATGGCTTCTACTCCACAATCTCTTAATATCTACATCTATTTCTGCTTTATTTTCTTCAAAGTTTGAGCACTCAGACTCATTATCAACTTAAAAAGAAAACATATTCACCATGTGATCAGTGAATCTGTCTTCCTTGCAACTAGCATAAACATCTTCATCTTCTTCCATGGCCTTTGCTACTGCGCATTGGGCTTGTGTGTGTGGCAGATTACATGCCATACACCATGGGTTGTCCTCCACAAGATGAGAACTTGGCCTCTTCAATGGATCAGGTGTTTCTTTATTCGCGGGCCTTTGGTTACCAATTACAAGTCGCCCATCTTTCCAGTTTGTGTTATAAGGCATATCATACAGCTTGGGTCTATCATTCCTTTGAAAATTAGGCCTATCATGCCACATGCCTTTCTCATTTCTAGCCACTTTGTAGCTTAAATCCTTTAAGGCACTCATAACCTTATCCAACTTATCCTCTTCTTTCGGCACTTTTTTGTCATGTCCTTTAGTATTTGGTAAAATCCTAACATCATCTCTTCTTGATGTTTTTCTTGAGGCTTTCCTATTATTCTCAATGGTTTGAGCCATTTTGAATGCAGAAGCTAAAGAAGGTGGGTTATTAGACCTCAATTCATATCCAATTCTAAGATAAAAAGCATCAAAGTAGAACACCAAGTTCATGTTGTCAGTTGGTTTCAGATTGAGAGGAATTTAATTTAGAATTTTAATGAATCTGTTATTGAAAAAGGCAACATCTTCATTTTGATTTTTTTCGATACTTGTCAACTCGTGTAAAGCAAACTTAGAGTCTGAATGATCACCGTACTAATCTCTGAATATTTTTTTAAAGTCTTGGAATGATCTAATTGATAGATCAGGCAAACTTTTATGCCATTCTCTAGCATCATCAGTTAAAGACTACATGAACATCTTCATGGAGACATCTTCGCTTTCCACCTCAAAATTGTCCATTAAATTTTTTAAAGTTCTTAGGTGATCCTCTCCTGAAATGGCATTGTTTCCTCAGAATTTAAGCAAAGCATCCCTTAACTCATTTATTACTGGACTTGGGAAACCTATAATCCTAGTGAAATCAATATGTCTATATCTATCTAGTTGCATTGATCTTCTAGAAAATTGATTATGCATATGTTGTTGATGCATATTTCCTTGATTTGGTACTTGTTGTTGTTGATGTTGTTATTGTTGTAAGGGTATTTGATATTGTTGATGATATCTCTCAGCCATTTGTTATTGATATTGCAGGAACTGTAAATATTGTTGATAATTATTATTTATTCCAGTTGGATTACCATGTTGATGCATTGGTGGAGGTGGATATTAAGGGATGAAAGGGACCTGAGGAGGTAGTGGGCTATAATCTTGTCCCGGTATGTTGTACTGATTTTGGGCTCCATAATGATGACGGGTACTTGCTTGACCAGTAATGCTATTTTGGACATTGATAGGGGGAGCACATGTGCTGGCAAAAATAGAGGTCAAACTTGGAATTCAAGTTGTCCATGAGTAAGACATTGTACAGTACTGGTAGTAGTACTAGAGACACTTGCCCGAGTATTAGCTTGGGCAGTAGATGTTGATCGTGTGGATACAACATTTAGAATAAGGGCTTGAGTGGTAGTACTCATAACAACAGGGGCTAAGACTCTAGTGGTACCTATGGTGGAAGGCAGAGGTCCAAATATGATTAGAGAATAGCTAGTTGGACTGGGTATACTTGGTATTTGACCTGACATTCCTCAAAAAGGTATTTGTGTAGATTGTTGAATGGCCAAATTTAATATTTCTTGCACCATTGGATCTCTTTCACTTATCACTTGATATAACCCTCTTTGCAACTCTTCTATCAATACTGTGGGAGCATTTCCCAATGTAGAACAAATATTGGATTTAGTAAACTGGGTCTGAAAAAGGTTTTGTGTTGTAGGAAAACTCATAGAAATAGGGCTAGCCATAGTTTACTCTAGACCAATGTTTCCTTGTGCATTAGCTATTTGGTCAATACACCTAGCCTCAAACTCTCTTTGCAACCTAATCCTTTCAAAATCTACATAAGCTTTATCATAACCACCTTGGTTTTGAGCAGGATCACTACAATAAGGATTTGGTGAATTTCTATCCATGCTTGGGAAAGTGTGACTAATAATAAGATTTTATTTTGGCAAGGATTCATCAATACTTGTATCCTCTCCTTTGTATGCAAACTTATAAGTGTCACTATGACAACCCTCTTAAATATCCTTCCCTCTTAAATCAATATGCAACTGATTATGTTCTTATATTCTAACAACAAGAGAATTAACTGATGCTTGAGAAAAAAAGGTTTGAGGAATAGCTTTTCCCTTGATAGTCCACATTTTTCTATTTGTAGACTTGTTGCCCTCTCTGCTCCCTTGATCAGACTCTTTATCTAAGCTAAACTCAGTGTCTGATGTGTTGCACCTTGCAATGCACTCACTCCTTCTTGTAGCAATATTGGTAACCTTCCTATCACTCATGTGAACCTTTCAAGCTATGAACTAGCTTCTTGCTTTTCAAAGTCTCCACCCAAGATGTGAATATATTTTTCTTTAGTAACTTTAGACTTTGGACAAGGATTACTAGGGGTAGAATATTCTTTTGACACAATCATGACTTTTCTTTCCCCAGTAGAATCACCAATCTGTTGGTTTCCAAATCAACAGATCCTAACTCCTAGAGAAAAAACCACTAACTCATGAACACACTCAGGATTGGATTTGGCTAATGAAGAAGATTTAGCATGGAAGCTTCAATATTCTACTTTTTAGGCTTTGTAGGACCTAGGTGGGTCTTGCTATTGCAATATCACCAATAATTTAGACTAATACTCACCAACATTGCATTGTATAGCAGATGCTTTCAATGAAAATATACCAAGGAAAAGTATAATATACTACACATTCTGGTTTGAACCTTATCTTTTGTTACTCTTGCTTGCATTGAAAGATGACTCTAATCTATTTATATTCCTAATATAGAAGAAATAATAACTTAAATAAAAAAGGTGAAGTAAGAATGAAAGGATGATCCACAAACTTAAGAAGTATGACCAGTGCCTTCTCTAAGGGATAACATAGTCAAATAACAGTCCTAATGATGAACGATATCACATTACCAGCATTAAAATTCAATGCCAAGCACTTAAGACTTTCTTGAAATGCTTAGACTAAGGATGCATTCACAACTTCCTCACACTCTCTCAGGACATTTTGTAGCATTCAAGATAGAATTTAATTCATTTAACTTGAAATGAAACCCATCAAAGAATACACATTCCCCATAAGAGAAGACAAATTGCATATTTCATTAACATGGAAACTCATACAACAAATCATAAGAGATAGGAGCAAGAAGATGAATGTTCTCTTTATTGATTTCCAAAATAAGATTGATAAATTCATGAAAATGTTGCTAGACTCATTAAAATTGTAAAATACTATTTGTTATTATATTTCTTCTAAAGGATTTTCTAATACATACACATCAAAAGTTCAAACCCTTCTTCTTGGCCCTGAATTCCCATTTATAACATAAGGGAGCAAAACAAGCTTAGGCCAAGAAGACACTTGTCAAAATTTCATTTCATTACAATGTATTCCCTAAGGCCTTTGACCTTCAAAATATGTGTGCAATCTTCCTAGTTTCGTTAAATACAAGCGGTTGGGAGGTCATCATCCTGGAAAACTTGGACTACAAATCCGTAAAATATGCCTCTAACTGGTACTCTGCTACCTACATCTTTCAGGATCTAAAGTACATTTTGGCACTTGGTATCGAGTGTCTTGGAAATGATAGACTTATAAAGCACTGAGAGGGGGCAGTGAATCGGTGATAGCAAAAACAATAACACTTTAAACACAGCCCGGTAAAAACAATTAACCAGTTTACTTAAAACTATGCATGCAATCCAAAGTGTTATAAAAGAATTTACAAAAATTAAAACATCCACCATAACACAACTATTTATACGTGGAATATCCCAACCGGGGAAAACCAAAGTGAGATGGGACTCAGAAGTTAACTGTCTGCAGAAATAGATAACTAGTCGGTTAAGGTCTACAAAGTGCTTTACTAGGAGCGAATCCTGTTAAAGATCCCAAAGCCCTGTTAGGAGCTATACCTGGTTAAAGTTAGTACCCTGTTAGGAGTAACCTTGGTAGAGGATTTCAAACCCAAACTAATGGATCACCTAGTTAGAGAAATTATACAATGAAGCTTGTTAGAGCTTACCCAGTTACGGGATTTCACTGTTGTAGTGATTAGAAAACAACAGGTGGTATGATCTAGAAATAGCACATCTTTCTTGTATAGATCCTCTTCTACTCACTCAATACTACATCACCAACATACTCTGTAACTCCTTCAATAAATTGCATCCACTCATCACTTGTATCTCACATTACAAAATAGCTCATCACAATGTCATTTTATAAACATTAGATTTCATGTCGGCTCAAGAACCTCATCACAATTTCCTAGGTTCAATGTATTAGGACAATCTTTCATAACACATCACATATTACCACCAAATGTGTCAATCAGAGATAACTCATCACACAAGCAGTGAAACCCATTGGAACCCTAATACCGGTTGAGTGCTAACCTCTTCCAACTCATAGATCGATTGTCCTTTGTTTTCCTCCTTGTTGATCTCCACTGTATCTCCAAATTGGTGTTAGTGAAAATGACCAAAACCAATTGTCATTCCTGCATATACCGATTGTCTACATATACCAGTTAGACACCTTCTGGTGCAGGGCACCTCTTCTTTTCATGGTGTTTTCATGCCATTAGGGGTGTCTAGTGTTTTTTATGTGTTTGCTTATGTTTCCATAATGGTTTGGATCTCAAGGATCAACCTAGATGTAATAAAATGCCTTTGTGTGGTCAATAACCTCTCAGGTGCACATATAAGCCTAGAGGTCTATTAGGCCATGTGGGCTTGAATCATGAAATTTTGTGTTTATGATCCTATAATGTTATTTTAGGTGTTTTAAATGTTAAATATGTCCTTAGGTATGTTTGATAAGGTTTAGGTTCTTAGGAATCCAAAGTTGCAAAAGTTGCATAAAAGTTGTCATTGTTGTCAAAGCAACTGTTGAAAAGTTGTCGGTTGGGATGTAACTTCTCTCCAATAGTCCCAACCATTTCAAAGTTGGTTGTGGTCATTTAGAGAATCCTATTTATTCTTCTACAACTAATGAGAAAGGTTTTTGAACGTATGTAATATTTTGGATAAGTTTGGTGGAGAGTATGATATGAAACTGTAGCATCCTAAAATTGCGACACTTGCAATTTTGACTGCATTTCGGTCTTCACGATGGCGATGCAACACGGAACCTGAATGGAGACCCCGAAACTTGTTCACAACACCAAAAACTGCATTTTTCCAGCACCCTGGCCTGAACCTCCTTGCAACCTGCTGTCCCGGGAGGTGGGACCAGAGCGCCCAGTGCCCTGGTCCTTCAGGACCAGGGCGCTAGTCCCCCAGGACCATGGCACCCAGCGCCCTGGTCCCTGGCCCTATTTTGGGCCCGGTCTCCTATGGGGCTTCGGGTCTTTTTGTTTGCAATTTGGAAAATAACATTTCCTGGTCGGCCTAAGGTGAGGAAAATCAGTCTATCAGCCCTAATTGACAAGTATATAAACTACATTTTCCTCTCTCATTTGGAGGATAGAAAAAAAGGCGTGGAAATGATACTCAAACATTCAAGCATTCAAGCATTCAAGCATTCCTTCAAGCAATTGAGCATTCTAAGTTTCCATTCAAGGCTAAGTGTTGCATTCAAGACAAGGATTCAACCATTGAAGAGGAGATCACTTACTACATACAACATACAACATACAACATCTATACCTTCGCATATAAGGATACAAACATCCTTACAACAAGGTACTAGTACTTGTTTTACATTACAAACATTTACATTTATAGTATTTCTCATTTCTTGGTTAATTCCAAAACCGGGGTTTGACCTAAGGGCAAACCCCTAATCCCTAACCCCCCAATCGTCTTTGCTTTTCTGTGTGTAGGTTGCAGGTACACGGCTGAAATTGAAGATTTGGAATCCTTGTGCAGAGACGAACAGATCCCCCTTTGTTTCGCAGATTTTTCGGAGGACCGTGTGCACGCCGGGCGCCATCGTCCCGTCAACTTTTGCTCAAATTTGTAGGACAGCGCCGTATCAACATTTTACTGCTAATTCCAGGTCCGCAGCTTCATCCTATATCCCTATCTCAGTTTATAAGCGAATCTTTCTCACTTTCTATATATTCCTAGCTTAATTCTTCTATCAACATTCTTTACAAAAGAGGGTAGCCTTGCTGTCTTAACCCTTGAAACACATTTAGAATCCAATCTTGCATTGTGTGGGATTGGATCTTGTGGGTTTCAACCCCTCTTTTGAATGTGAAAACTGCCAACCCTAGTGACCTCCCTTCTCTCTCCTCGGAGTTGGAAGAGGGGAGAGCAACTAGGGTTCGATTTTTCCGCTTTACATTTTGGTGAACCCGACGTGAACATCCTTTCTGATTATTCATGGTTAGATCTGAAAATTGGATTCCTTGGTTACATTTCCATGTTTGATCTTTTGCAAATTTTAGAGGTTAATTGCATAAAAACCCTAAATTTTCTTTTTAGTAATTGAGCTTGTGAAATGTTTAATTGTTAATGCTTGTTTCAGATCTACCCTTCTATTACAAATTGCCAATTCATATTTGTGCTTTAATTCTGAAAATTAAGTGGTTAAGTGTCAAAACCCTAATTTTTGAAACCCTCTTGATTCAACCTTTGTCCGATAATTTCATTGATCAAAACATCTCCAAATCGGCTGTAACTTTGGATTTTGCAACAAAATCATAAAATCTTTCATCCCTGAAAATTTGGAAAAAAGTTGCGAGGACCGTGTGCACTCCGAGTGCCATCGTCCCCGACATTTTCTTTGAAATTTCGGGAGCTAGATCTTACTGTATTTTTCTGCTAAAATCCAGAATTTTGGCTGATTTTATCAATTATAACACTTTCAAAATTAAAGTCAAAGTTGGTCTTGTGATTGCTTGGATTAAGGCTCCTAATCATTCAAAAATCATTGAAATTGAAATCTTGTGTCAAAATTGTGTTCTTACTGTCCTAAATCTGAAAAGTGTGTTGGCATTCATTCAAAATTTCAATGCTTTATTCAAATTCTTGCAATTTGTGACTTTTGAAATTAAGTGTTTAATTACAACAACTTTGATTTCCGCTTTCAAAATTGAATTTTGCGTGAAATTGAGTCAACTTTTAAAATTTCAAAACTTGCATTGCTTTTGGTATTCCCTCTAAAATCATAAAATTCAAAATTTCAGTTTCCCTCTCTTTTTCAAAATTCAAATTTTGCATTTTTCGACAATCTTGGTAGGGTTCAATTTTGAGATTGTAACTTTAATTTCGCCTATCTATAGATCGTATAATCACTCATTTTTCTCAGATTAGCTTTAAAATCATCATAACTGTCATCCCTGCAAATTTTGAAAAAAGTTGCAAGGACCGTGTGCACTCCGAGCGCCACGGTCCCTGACATTTTTTCTGAAATTTCGGGAGATTGTCGTGATTGCATTTAACAGCTTATATCTAGGAGATTGGCTGATTTTACTGAAATTTGCTACCTCTAAATTCAAAATTTTCTCTCCCTCTTTAGTGCATGAGTTTTACAACAATAAGTCCTACTTACACTATTCCCGTTAGACGAAGTTGTAGAATTAAGTCTTTCCAAGATTTAATTACCGAGGAGATGGAACCTAATTTGAATAGCCTTTTTAACGAGGACATGGGTAATTTCTCTAATCCTCCTAATGATGAAGAAGCTTTCCATGAGGTTTCTGTAGAACAACTTTCAAAATTGGATAACCAATTTGACGATTTTCGACAATGGATGTCTCAAAAATACCCTGATAGTCAAGCTCTTCCTTTAATTGAGGGTCTAAAACATATGCTTCAAAGTGATAAGAATGGAATTGATATTTTGCATGGTATTGCACACATTGTGGATTCAAATGTGATGCCTATGAAGAGTTGTGCCGAAACTTTGGGTTATACACAACCTCCTACTCAAGTCAATCATTTTGTTCCTTTGACAACTTCTATTGCTAGCATACCTACCTTTACATAAAACATAATGACTACTTCTATACAAGACATTCCCCTTGTGATCACTAGTCATGGGGGCAATCCCTCTTCTTCAATTAACCCTCTTCCTTCATTCAATCCGACTTCTTCATTCATTCCTTCAATGAGTGTCCCTATTACATCTCCACAAATGAACATGACGCAAGGGGGCAATTCATTCAACCATTCCATTCCACCTTGTAGTGTTCCTCCTGTCCAATCATCTCCTATGACTAACTATCATAGTGTCCCACCACCTTACTCTTTACCTTCTTTCAATAACATAACACCTCCATCTCAATCTAACACATCTAATATGAATTCTTCGACTGAAGCGACCATTAACAATCTTGCACAAACTGTCTCTTCTTTACAGCAACAAATTGCCTCTATGAATCAATCTAAGTTTAGTGTGTCCACATTTGATGTTGTGAGCCCACTTTCTATTGACATTGTTCGAGCTATCCCTCCTAAACATGTTGAAATCCCGCATTTAGAGCTTTATAATGGTAAAGGTGATCCTCTAACACATGTTAAGACTTTTCAAACAATTTGTACCGATTTTGCTTATGACCAAAGGTTGCTTGCAAAATTGTTTACTAGGACATTAAGAGACAAAGCCCTACAATGGTATTGCTCGTTGCCCTCTTATTCTATTACTTCTTTCGAACAACTTGCAAATGCTTTCATTCAACAATTTCAAAACAATATAAGTCCTAAAGTTACTTTGATTGATTTAATGCATTGTAAACAAGGTGTTAAAGAAAAAGTGACTGATTTCATTGGTAGATATAAGCATTTGTATGCTCAAATTTCTTTTCCAGTGCCTGACAATGATATTCAAAGAATCTTTATTTCTAATTTACAAAAAGATATTTGAGACAAACTTCTGTTTTCTGAGTTTACTTCTTTCCAACAGTTGTGTGCAACTCTTCACAATTATCAACTGACTGTGAGTCAAATGGAACAATCACATCCTATGGCTCCGAGTGATAAGGGTGATAGCAGTCAACAACCATTTGGAAAGTTTAAACCGAACAGAGATTCCATCAAATTCAATGAAAACATCATCAACAACAATGTGAATGCAGCATCAGGTGTGCCTCCTATTTCTAAGTTTTTCAAGAAAGAAAGAAAGTTTACTCCTTTGAATGAATCATTGCATAGTATTATGAATAAATTATTGGAAAAAAATGTGCTTACTCTTCCTCCTATAAGGCAAATAGATCCTACAAAGATTAATTCACCCTATTTTGATAACAAATCTTTTTGTCAATTTCATCGTCAACCTGGGCATGATACTGAAAAATGTTTTGCTTTGAAGGGTAAAATTCAAGATTTGATTGATAATAATACTATCTCTATTTCTGGAGTGAATGATAAAGGCAACACGTTTGTAGCTCCTCCTAACCAAAATCTTCAGATTTTTACTGATCCATTACCTTCTCATACCTCTAATGCGATTGAGGCTAACGATTCCTCTTTCTCATCTGATGGTCTTGTGTCTATGACTCAGAATGTGATTAACTTTGTAGAGCAGCAAGAAAACCCTAAAGAACCTTCCATCACATTTGATTCTAGTGAAACTATCAGAGCACCTGATGGTCCTTTATACATAGTTGCAAAAGTCAAGAATACACCTTGCCGTGGAGTGCTTATTGATCCTTCTTGCATGGTTAATGTTATTACTGAAGAATTTCCTTTTACTTTGCAATTGAATCAAGTAATCTATGACAAAACAAATGTGATTGTGAAATTATTTGATGCATTTTCTTCTCCTGCAATTGGTTCTATTACATTACCTATTGAAGTTCATAACAAATCCCTTGATGTGAACTTTGCTATTATTCCTTCATCCGAACAATTTCGTGTGAAGCTTGGCTATCCTTGGCTATCTTCCATGAAAGCTATTGCTTCTCCTATTCACAAATGTTTGAAATTTCCCCATAATGGTGAAGTTGTTACTGTCAATCATAGTCTCTTTAAACCAGCTGAAAGAACTTCTAGCATTCCTATTGATTACTTTTGGCCTAAACAATTCCAATCTCTTCCTCCGCGAAGTGATCATCTTTTCAAATCTTATCAAAAGTGGAAAATAGATATGATCCTACCTTTAAGTGAACCTAGAACACCCAAACTTGATATTCCTATCGTTCTTGAGAAGGAAGTTCTTCCTTTGAAAGATAAAACTAATGTCTTTCCTCAAGAAGATTCCCAACCCATCCCTATGGATGTAACTATGTCTATGCCTAACAAACTTTCTAAAAGTAGACCTATACCTCCTCGTCATGATGGACTTGGTCTCCTTCCTAAACCAAATATTCCTCCTTTATATGGAGCAGATCCTCCTCCTTCCTTTTATAGAGAGAAGAGACCTTCTTCTTCTCCTATTATCCAGCCCAAGAGACCACAACCTAAACACCCAAGTGATAAGGATGAGAACATTCCTCTTCCTCAATCTTCTCCACTTCCTACTAAGACTAGATGAAATCGTTCTACACGTGAACGCTGATGAAAGCGTCATCTTAGAGCTCAGGCAGCTGCTTCTCACACTTTACAATCTCCAAAAACACCTTCAACAAGCATTATTCCATTTTCTCCAAAATCTCCTAAACATAAGATGCATGATGGTCTTGATCTTGTGCGAGTTAAAGATCCTATTTTTATAAATCTTGATGATGATATAGATGAAAATGTTATTCATGATGAAAATGTTACTTCTCTTGCTTCTGATAGTGAATATGAACTTGTTGATGTTGATAACCATTTATCTAATGAATTTTCGAAAGCACTTATCCTAGCTCCTAGACAAGAACAATGTGGCTTGGAACATGAACATAGCCCTTGTTTGGATCTTGTGATAGCTCCATCTGCTGTGTTGAATGTTCCTCCTCTAGCATGTTTCCTGCCTTCTCGAAACATTGATCAGCAAGATCGGGGGGTAGATGACGTGCTAGACTAGTTTCATTGGCATAGCAAATTCTCTCCTCCTCTCTTTTGTTACTTCTTCTATGTGTTATCCTCATTCTTCTATTTGTTGTCCTTAGTGTTGTCTACTTGAGGACGATGCAAAGCATTGAGATCTCTTTTGGTCTCTCTCATGTTGACTCAAAAGACACATGTGTTCCCTTCTTCTAGGTGACCTTCCTTGATTGGGGAATGAAGAACAATTATGCATACATACATATGATATACATGAATTATCATACAGCATACTGACCCCGAGGAAAGCGAATTCACCTCGTGCTTTGTGTTTTGTGTCTATTATCCTTGGGTTTATCTCACACTTGGGGGCTAAATCCTTGCGATAACGTGCTCCTTTCCCTTCTCATTTCTTATGTGTATCACTACGTTAAAGCAATCAACCCCGTTGAGGCATGTGCGATCGCTTTAACATAGGGGGGCATACACCCCATCTATCCCTTCAGGATACTTGAAAATTTCTTGATGAACTTAGCTTTGCCTTGAAAATTTTTGGAATTTCTCTTGCATGACTCATAGTGAGGGAACCTTACTACTGACAGTCATGGTTCTCCCTCGTGATCTTCCCTTTTACTTTGTCAATCGAAGTCGTAAGATCCTTAGTCCACTGGGGGCTTGGTGTGTCTTGCCTCCTTGATGTGGTGAAAGTCTTTCAATATTGTTTCCTTGTACTTTACCAGAAGTATGAGCGTACGCCTATACTCCTGCTAAAGTCGGGGCTAAATGTAGCGTCCTAAATTGCGACACTTGCAATTTCAACTGCATTTCGGTCTTCACGATGGCGACACAACATGGAACCTGAATGGAGACCCCGAAACTTGTTCACAACACCAAAAACTGCATTTTTCCAGCACCCTGGCCTAAACCTCCTTGCACCCTGCTGTCCCGGGAGGTGGGACCAGAGTGCCTAGTGCCCTGGTCCTTCAGGACCAGGGCGCTGGTCCCCCAGGACCATGGCGCCCAGTGTCCTGGTCCCTGGCCCTATTTTGGGCCCGGTCTCCTATGGGGCTTCGGGTCTTTTTGTTTGCAATTTGGAAAATAACATTTCCTGGTCGGCCTAAGGTCGAGAAAATCAGTCTATCAGCCCTAATTGACAAGTATATAAACTACATTTTCCTCTCTCATTTGGAGGATGGAAAAAAAGGCGTGGAAACGATACTCAAACATTCAAGCATTCAAGCATTCAAGCATTCCTTCAAGCAATTGAGCATTCTAAGTCTCCATTCAAGGCTAAGTGTTGCATTCAAGACAAGGATTCAACCATTGAAGAAGAGATCACTTACTACATACAACATACAACATGCAACATCTATACCTTTGCATATAAGGATACAAACATCCTTACAACAAGGTACTAGTACTTGTTTTACATTACAGACATTTACATTTACAGCATTTCTCATTTCTTGGTTAATTCCAAAACCGGGGTTTGACCTAAGGGCAAACCCCTAATCCCTAACCCCCCAATCGTCTTTGCTTTTCTGTGTGTAGGTTGCAGGTACGCGACTGAAATTGAAGATCTGGAATCCTTGTGTAGAGACGAACAGATCCCCCTTCGTTTCGCGGATTTTTCGAAGGACCGTGTGCACGCCGGGCACCATCGTCCTGTCAACTTTTGCTCAAATTTACAGGACAGCGCCGTATCAACATTTTACTGCTAATTCCAGGTTCGTAGCTTCATCCTATATCCCTATCTTAGTTTATAAGTGAATCTTTCTCACTTTCTATATATTCCTAGCTTAATTCTTCTATCAACATTCTTTACAAAAGAGGGTAGCCTTGCTGTCTTAACCCTTGAAACACATTTAGAATCCAATCTTGCATTGTGTGGGATTGGATCTTGTGGGCTTCAACCCCTCTTTTGAATGTAAAGTCTTTCCCAAGTGAAAACTGCCAACCCTAGTGACCTCCCTTCTCTCTCCTCGGAGTTGGAAGAGGGGAGAGCAACTAGGGTTCGATTTTTCCGCTTTACAGAAACAAACCTGATTTTGCCTGAATTCTTTTTCTTTTCCGTATTGTCCGTACACAACATTGAATGATTTTGTAAAAAAATGGGTTGTTAAAGTAGATAATTGAGTTACCTTTCATATTAACTTGGTCTGAGCCCTTTAAGTGGTGTTTGGAGGAGATATTGACAATTTGCTTCGGCAAATCCGAAAACCCTCAATTTCCCTAGGGTGTTGTAAAGATGAGGCCCTAACTTGCAATCTAGCCATTGGTTCTCAATGTAATTTGGTAGTGTAGTCACACAAATCTATCCAGCTTAATTAAATAAATATTTTCTATTTATTTGATTAAAAATCCACTAGCCATTAGTTAATTAAATTAATATTTAATTAATTCATCGCCAAACATTCTCCTATTAATTAAATAAATTATTCAATTTATTTTAATTAATTCATTAAATCAAATTCCAATCAATTAAATGAATAAAATCTATTTATTTAATTAAAATTCCCCTTTTCCTCTTTTAAATAAATTAACATTTATTTAAATCATTTTAAAACCCCCCCCACTTGCATTTTCCTACAAATGCAACTTGCACACATTTATTGAAATAAATGAATTTTTATTTTAATAAAATCCTATTTTCCCTCACCCACCAAATCCACTTGCAAAATCTAATCCCCTTCTAGATTCTTCTAACCTCTTCCTAATTAGCCTAATCCATCCCCTAATTATTGTCACATTCCTAAGCAAAATGGAGTCACTTCTCAAAGACTTCAAAGTCTTTGAAAAGCATTAATGCTTTGTGTGTTCAACAAATTAACCCCAAAGTCTTCCAAGACCACTAATGGCTCTTACATGACCATTTATGGCTCTTACATAACCATTTATGGTTATTTCAAACTTGTCTCCCCAAACATTTATTGTTTTGACCATATTTCTTCATTTCACATTTGCACAAGAGTTTATCCATTGGATAAAAGCTTTATTCTTTGAATAAAGAGTTTATTCATTCAACCAACCTTGACTTTAACTCCCAAGGTCATGTCAAGCATTTAATGCTCCTTCCCTCCCCTCTCAACCTATCTCACACTGACACTTGTCATCCTGGGATTGGGTTGAAAGCTCTCACATGGATTTTAAATCATTCGATCCTGACCCTTGTTGAGATTGCTGAATCTCAACCATCCATTGCTCCATTTTTCCTATAAATAGAGCCCATTTCTTCATAATCCAGATCCTGAAAACTTGTATGCATTTAAGCTATAGGCATTTGAAGAGAGCATTTTAGCATAATCAACTAATACCTTGTCATTTTGGATAAAATAAATCATTTTAATATCATCTAGTATTTTAGCTTTTCATTTTACATTTAGAGCAAAAATACTAAAATCTCAATCCTCCATAAGCATCCATAGTGCAAAAAGCTACTGAGAGCTACACTATTTTGGAACTTGGAGAGGAGAGGAACAAGGGAGAAGGAGCTAAGGCCATGTTAAGAGGCAGTTGGAGATGCCTCATAATCTTTGTTTCATTTGTTAGATACGTTAGCATGCTTTTAGTGTCTCTCTTGGTATGCCTTTTTAGATTAGTTTTTGATTGACTAACACTAATGCTTTTTTTTGGTTTTCTTGTGTTGTTTATCTTAGACTAACCTTGTCCATTTTGCAGGGCATCATTTGGTGAACCCGACGTGAATCGAACACCAAAATATCATTGTTTTGGGAAAACTAACATGTCTGACTGTTGAAAGTGTCACACAGGTTGCGCTTTGGCGCTATTGAACACGTTCTAGCACTACCGACACCCATGTTTTTAGCACTATTGTTTTTACAATAGCGCTATTGTCCAAATTTCAGCGCTTTTGAAGCAGTTTTAGTGCTTTTTTCGTTATTATGGCGCTATTGATAAACTTTTAGCACTTTTGCCTCTTTGTCATTCCTGTTCTTTTAGCGCTTTTGTGTTAAATAGCGCTTCTGTTCAAACATAGACTAGCACTATTGTAACAGAGAGTTGTACGAAAATTCCTTGTAACCAAAAACCAAAAATTTTAGGCTTGTAGAAGCCCACCAAAACATGCGGATTTTTCTAACTAATTGTCTTTTATGCAGGTTCTAATCTTTTTGTGCAGGGGAAGGAGTTAGTTTAGATGCTTTAAAAAGTTTCTTTTTTGCTTTCTTTCAACAAAAGTTGGTTAAAAAGAATCCATTTTTCCTTCTTGCACAAGTTAAAATAAACCTCACATTTTATTTTGGAGTGCATAAAATGAACCTCAAACTTGTTTTTGGTGCTTAAAAAGAAAATTCATCTTTCTTTATTGCAAGGTAAAAAGAACAACAACTTCAAAATTTTGCTTTCATTGCAAGTTAGGGATATATTTTGTTTCGGTGCTTAAAATCAACAAACAAATTTTCTTTCTTGCATCAAAAATCACAAGCCACACTTCAATTTTTGGGCAAATAAAAAGAACAATTCACTTGTTTTGATTTTTGCAAAACAAATTTTACTTCAAGCAAACGTGTTTTTTATTAAGTTGACCAGGATTTCCAAATTCTAGAATACAAAACACATTGCTTTTCAAGTTAAAAAGAACACCATGACTGTTGGAGCAACATCTCCAAATAGTTAGATCACATTGCGATGATGGATTAAAAAGAACAAGTGAATTTTGTGTTTGGCACACTTGTGCAAAAAGTCAGTCGAGTGGTCCTACCTCTAACACACACTATCCTCTCCCTTGGCTTTCGTGGTCCTAGGTGCAAGAGAAAAGTGTTAGTAACACTCAAATTTTATCTTTTTAAGAGAGGCCTGCCAAGGGATCGATACTCTTGGGAATGACCTCGAGCAGTAAATCCTTCGAGCCGCTATAGAAATCAGGTGAGAGCGAAAGCTGTAGCCTTGGGTATAGCTATTCCTACAATGTAACTGGCCAAAAGGATAAATGGGCCCCACCACCAGTTACAAGGCTCTTAAGTGAGTCACTGCAGAATGAACTTATGTCCAAAAACATCGAACATAACTAAACACATTTAAATAGTAGCCCACCCGTTCTATTGATTGAGGATATTTGCCATATAATTTAGTGCAAGAGCATAGATGGTTTTGCTCCCAAGATACTCACCATACTTATTTCCTTGAGTAGAAACATAGCCTTTTGAAAAGTCACTTGTGGCTTGATAAAAGTGGTGACTCCCCCATCATAGGGATCATCTATTTGTTATGCTTGTGCAAGACTTCGTATATCACATCCTTACCTGCCACGGTGGGATTCATAAGGTATGTAGTACCAAAGTCGAAGAAATATCAATATGTGGGCTAAATTTATCACAACTGGCCATTTGACCTTAGGGATAAAAAGTGTTTGAAGTGTGTTCATTTTAAAAACCAAGTGCAAATTGAGCCAACTTCAGGCTTTGGAAATACACCTTAAAATACATCTAAAGGAAGGGTCATATAAAAGTCCAAGGATTGGGTTGATCTAGACCCATACTCATTTGTGCCTTTGAGGCAACATTCTTGTGTTTGTGTGCTTGCTTTGTTTTCTTGTCAAAGAAACATCACAAGAAAATCACTTCCAAAAACAAAGTATTCATCCAACCAAACACATCAAAAACAAAGTGCAAAAGCAAAAAAAAGAGTCAAAATTTTATGACCATTCTTCACATCTTGTGAAAGAAGAAGCATCATCAGAATATCAACTTGAAAAGAAGACCATTAAGCTCAAAGGCTTTGATCAAAAGGAGGAAATTATTCTATATAAATAGACAAATCTTTGTCTCACATAGAGTCTTTTTGCGTCACATGCGTCTCTACCTTCAAGGCAAAACAAACGAATTTGATTCAGAGACTTTGAACCACAAACCTTTTATGCAATACAGAGCTCTGAGTTATCATAAAAACCAAGGAGGTAAGATTAATCCCAACTTTTTCCCAAACATCTGTATCACATACAACACAGCTCGAGAAATACCACCAACACCCGAAAGGGAAGAGGTAGAGTTTGTCCCATTTGTAACACAAAGTTTTTATTGAAGTTGAAAACATTTCATCCATCCTCTTACTCATCCATCATCACTTCATCATCAATCAGTTCCAACTCTCAAAACATTAAGAGGTTTTTGTCCCAAGTTCTCTTTTAGATATTTCTTGAATCAATCACATCACATCACTTTTTAGATTGTTTCTACATCTAGGATAAGCTCATCCTAAGAGACACACCTACGCAGGTTAAAACTAGTTCATGAGTGAATCCTCTCATTACTAGGTAGTTAAATCTGTAACACATCTCAGATTTCTCTACACCTTATCACATCACAAACTTATCAAAAACAAACAAGCAATTCAAAGAAGGAATTTCGGTTACATTTACCTTAAAAAGTGCTAGAGATCCACATACAATACAAATCACCAACCATCAATCTTTCATCAAACAACTCATCATCATCTTCAATCAACTTCAACAAAAACTTGCAAGTAAAATGGCTCAAACCCCATCACAATCAAGGCAACAAGAAATAGAAATGGAAGAAGAAGAAGAGGAAAATCTCAATGAATTTCAAGAAGCACTTGGAGGAAATGCGAATGACGAAAACCCAAGTACTCCTACTCCTGCAACAATAGAAAGGGCCCAGCATAACCCTCTCTTTAACAGACTGTTTGATGAAATACTCAGGAGCAATGTGGATGCTCACTTCTTAAGACTTGCTCAAGAAGGAGCAAAACTCCCCCCTGACTTTGATCTTTCCCAATTAAGACAAGCATCAGAAAGACAAAGTCACCATGAAGAGGAAAGAGGTAGAGATCCCATCAGATATAACATTCCTCGAGGTAACCCACCACCTCCTCCTCCAAATGAAATGGAGTTGTTGCGGCAACAAGTCAAGAATCTCACCCAACAACTTTGTAGTGGTGTCAAGACTAACCAATTCTCACTCAATGACATTTGTCCCTATCCTTTTGATAGGAATCTATACATGCCACCATTTCCACACGGGTTCGAAACACCCAAATTTGAAAAATATAGAGGAAAGGGGGATCCCCGTGATCATGTCAGAGAATTTCATTCTGCTTGTCTTGAAGTAGCATATGAAGACACATACCTAATGCACCTTTTTCCCCAAAGCTTGGGAGGAACAACCACATCATGGTTTTCTCAACTACTAGGTGGCATTAGAACATTTGAGGAACTCATCCAGAAATTCCTTGCTCATTACTCTCATAACATTGAACACGACATCACCATGGTTGATCTGTGCAACACCAAACAAAAACCAGGTGAACTATTCTCAGTATTCCTGCAACGATGGCACCAAATGTCTAGCAGACGTTCTCTTCAGTTACCTAAACGAGAACTAGTGGAAATATTCATTTTTAACTTAAACGAAGAAATGGAATTTCACCTGGATGTCAAAGACACAGACTCTTTTAATGATATGATCACCAAGGGTTTGAAATGTGAAAGGACACTCATCAAGAAAGGACTCATCAAAATCTTTAATGAACCAAAAGATGGTCCTCGCCCACGCTTCAATAGTGATAAACCAAGCTTCTGGAACAAAAACAAGAATATCATCAACGATGGGGTCGTGGATGCCCGGACTGTCCAAAATGCACAACCTGTGGTTCAGTTTGTAGGACAAAATCCTCCACCTTAGAATAACACAAATGTTCCTTCCAATCAAGGTTGCATCACATCTCATGATGAACCTAGACCTCGTCAGCAAAAACAGAAACGCACATACACTCCCTTAGGAGAACCCATTGAAACTATCTTGCGACAACTCATTTCTCAAAATTTGGTCACTCTACCTAAACTATCAAACTATGAGCCTCAGGTCAAATCGGCATTGTGGAGGGATACTGAACACTGTGAATTCCATCAAGGGAGAGGACACAAGACAAGTAATTGTCACCGATTGAAAGATCTTATTCAGGATCTTATTGATCAAGGAGAAATTGAAATTGAAGGACATGACCCAAAAACAACAAATAATGATCATCTGATGTTCAAAAATCCACTTCCATCACAAGATCAAAGGGGTCCTTCCACTTCCAGGCGAGGCACTGATACCACTGATTATACACAAGCTACATATAATTACACTATAAATCATTTGTATGATGCCAATGAACAAATTGCAACTATAACCTTCAAAAATCCCAACTCAAATTGCAATGTTGTTACACGTCGTGGCAAGGTCACCATTAAAGCAGCTCCACAAAGTACCACCTCCATCCCAAAGCAGTACAATCTTGTGGAACAATTAGACAAAATGCCTGCGCTTATATCCATTTTAGAGCTATTGCGCTTATCGCCATCTCATAAAACCATCTTGGATCAAGCACTCCAAGAGGCGTCAGTCCCTGCAAATCTGAATACAGACCAATTTCAAGCCATGGTTAGAAGTCTAAAGTCATCACCTTGTCTCACTTTTTCTGAAAGTGACAACTCTTCCTTCCAGCAACCTCATAACGCTTCACTACACATTGAAGGCTTTATCAATCAACATAGGATCTAGGGAGTCTTGATAGATAATGGAGCAAGCTTGAACATTTGTACACTATAGTTGGTCACAGCATTGGGATATGCAGTAGAATCAGTGGATCCTTGTAAGAAGATCACAATCAAAGCCTATGACAATGCAGAGCGTTCATCCAAAGGAGCTGTGGTACTACCAATCCAAGTAGGCCCCATGGTAAAGCACATCATTTGTCAGGTTCTGGACCTTCCTCTACCATACAATCTATTGTTAGGAAGACCTTGGATACATGCCATAATGGTGTAGAGATCACAATCCTGGGCGATGCAAATCCCTTTGCATACTATCATAATATCAGCCATCAACTAGAGATTATTGTTCCTAATAATAGAGAAGCCATTTCCTCCACATCATATATAAGCCCAGCCTCTCTTACTAGTTTGCACACCACTATACCAAAGCAAAAAAAGCTTAAAATGAAAGTAGCAGAGGAAGGTCCCGGGGAATACAACTTGAGTCAACTCTTTTGTGTGGGACAAATGCCCACTTCTCCTACAACACATGGTAAACCACAGCAGTTACTCCAGCAACCACTAATCATGCCAGCATGTGCTTTGACACCTTTCATCCTTGGAAAGAGTCAAGAAGAAGAAACCCAAGATGAGGACTTAGCGGAATGGATCTATAAAGATCCCATCACCACTGATACACTGCAAGTTAAGCTTCCTACAGATCAATATGGCAAAAGTCTCCTCATTATACAAAGAATGGGGTATGATGGTCAGAGTGCTTTGGGATATTGCAAACAAGGACGACATGAACCTTTGCTACCAGAATTAAATCCCAAAGGTAATACAGGCCTAGGCTTTGAAAAAGAGATCTTTCCTAAACTTAAATTCAAAGGAAAACCCAGCAAACCATTATGTCAGCCTACTGCAAAAAGGACACCTTTCATCATTAAAGCAGCCTCAAGCACCATCCCAACTGCCCCACCAAGGCTCAAAATCCCAACACAATTATCACCAATGCCATTCATTCCACCAAATGAACTCGTAATCCCATCAGCAGCACCATTAATAGCAACAACTGTATCAGAACCCACAGCAGTATCTATGGCACTAGCAATTCCAGTAGAAGCCACTGAGTCAACACTACCAATCCTACCTATACCAGATTCTTTAATCCCCATCATCCTTCCTGCAGCACCGATCACTACAAAGGTACATCAACCAATCACACCTGCAGTATTTAACTCAAAAGACATCCCAGTATGGTATAGTAATCGGATGCTAGAAAGTGACTCTGAGACTGACTCACATGAGTGGGAATTTGATTTTGTACAGCTTAACACTTCAGATGAGGAAGACACATCACCGCCTCCACCATGCAAAGACATCCCTATTTACAGAGAAGCACAGATAAAGACCACTTGGGTTCCTGAACTGGAAACATCTTCCACAGACCCTACGTCTCATCCTATGCCTGATTTTGATAGGGAGAGTACCATCAACGATCTTCACCATAACGTCTTAACCCGCTCTGATACATCTAACGTGCTTAACCTAATCAATGAAGTAATGTCCATTATCCAACCTGAACTCATCGAGTGGAACCAACCAAATCCCCCATGTCTTGACTTCTTCCAAAACGATGAGGCTATCATTGACTTTTTGGAATTAAGGGATAATCTACCAAGCGGGGATCACAAAGCTGGGTTCGCCATTGAGCTTAATAGCGCAGCATACTTCGAGGCGGATGTCAAACCTTTCAACTGCAAAAATATAACAATAAAACATGGATCTTCCAGTGAAAACCACATGGTGGCACTGTTTGATCCCACAAAAGTAAAAAGAAAGAGTGTATCCAATGGTGAAAACCTCTCTGAGTCGCCTGAGGATGAAGGGTTTGACATTCTCCCTGCTAATGCACAACAAGAACGATCAATGATTCTCATCGAGGAAACCAAAGAATACAATGTGGGTACTCCTGACAATCCTCATCTCATACATCTAGCATCTCTTCTCACTCTAGAGGAACAGCCTAAATTTATAGAGTTCTTCCAGAAGCGTCAGATCAACTTTGCATGGTCATATGCAGACATGTCTGGGCTTGATCCTGATTTAGTCATGTATCACCTCACAGTAGCAGAAGGAGCCAAACCTGTCAAGCAGAAGCTTCGTAAGATGCATCCTCAAATTGCAGTGCTAGTCAAAATAGAACTCAAGAAACTCCTAGATGTTGGTTTCATTAGACCAATTGATTATGCAAAATGGATCTCCAATATTGTGCCTGTCGGAAAGCCAAAAGGGGGCATCCGCATTTGTACTGACTTCAGGGATTTAAACAAGGCATGTCCTAAGGATGACTTCCCCCTACCAAATATCGACATCATAGTGGATCCAACAGCAAGACATGCCATGCTTTCACTCATGGATGGCTTTTCAGGATACAATCAAATAAAGATTGCACCAGAAGATCAACATAAGACAACCTTCACCTGTCCATGGGGCACATATTGTTGGAATGTAATGCCTTTTGGTCTAAAGAATGCAGTAGCAACCTATCAAAGAGCAATGACCACCATCTTCCATGACATGATGCATACTATGATGGAAGATTATGTTGATGACTTACTCGCAAAATCACTTACTAGAGAAGGACATCTACACATCTTAGATAAAATCTTTGATAGACTAGAACAATACCATGTTCAACTCAACCCAAAGAAATGTGTCTTTGGAGTGACCTCCGGGAAGCTTCTAGGATACATTGTCTCAAGAAAAGGTGTTGAAGTCGACCTAGCAAAGGTAAAAGCAATCATGGACATGCCACCTCCAAAGAATATCAGTCAGCTAAGGACATTACAAGGGCAACTTCAATCCATTTGAAGATTCATTGCACAATTGGTTGATAAATGTCACCCATTCACACATCTTTTACACAAGAACATCCGCTTTCAGTGGGATGCCCGATGCCAACAAGCATTTCAGACGCTTAAAGACTATCTCATGAATCCACCATTGTTGATGCCACCAGATCCAAGTAGACCATTGTTACTCTATATCTCAGCAACAAGTACAGCATTGGGTGTACTACTGGCACAACATAATGCAGAAGGGAAAGAGTGTGTTGTTTACTACATTTCTCGTACACTGGTAGGCTATGAACTCAATTACACACCTATTGAGCGAGCTTGCCTAGCAGTAATCTTAGCAGCCACTAAACTGAGGCACTATTTGTTGACACACAAGGTACAACTCATTGCAAAGATTGATCCACTCAAGTATTTGCTCAGCAAAGCAGCACTAACAGGTTGCTTGGCCAAATGGGTGATGATTCTAAGTGAATTTGACATCGAGTATGTGGATCGTAAAGCTATCAAAGGGCAGGTCATTGCAGATCAGTTGGCCGATGCACCTCTCATAGGTGATCATCCTCTCATTTCCAATTTTCCAGATGAAGAGATATTCATGATCACTACAGGACAACCATGGAAACTATATTTTGATGGTTCATACACTAGGCACAGCTCGGGGGCAAGCATTTTGTTTATCACACCTCAAGGTGATAGCATCCTGAAGTCTTATAGGCTCACATTTCCATGCACCAACAACATAGCGGAGTATGAGGCCTTGATCATAGGACTCAGGCTAGTCGTACAATGGAAATTACAAGAACTGCAAGTATATGGCGACTCACAACTGGTCATTCGACAAGCAACAGATGAATATCAGACCAAGGATGATAAACTCATGCCATATAAGCAAATGGTGGACAATCTAAAAACATCATTTACTACTATCACTTTTGACCAGATACCAAGCGATTAGAATTGAGCTGTTGACACTATGGCTACTATCACATCTCTCCTAGATCTTCCACAAAATTCAACATGCTACGAGTTCTTGGTAGAACAGCTTTGGATTCTCGCTTATGATATCCCTGAATCCGAAATAATATGTCGCCTTGTTGGTTCTGAATCCCCATGGTACGGTGAATTCTACACCTATCTCTGCAATCACACCCTTCCTCCCAACCAATCGAATAACCAACGTAAAACCTTTATTCGCCAAACTGCTTGATATACCATTATTGCCGAAACCCTATACCGACGCAGTCTTGATGGTACTCTCCTTCGATGTCTGGAACAAGGTGAGATAACAAAGGCTTTGGAAGAGGTACATGAAGGAATTTGCGGGACTCACTCAAGTGGTCCATCACTAGCCAAGAAACTCCTGCGAGCTAGATACTATAGGCCATCTATGGAAAAAGATTCCTACTACTTTGTCAGAAAATGCAAGAAATGCCAAGTTCACGGTGATCTAATACATGCACCAGCCCAGGAACTGCAACCAATCACAACACCATGGCCTTTCTGTCAATGGGGCCTTGACCTTGTGGGTAGGATTCACCCATCTTCATCCAATGGCCATAAATTCATTATTACTACCAAGTGGATCGAAGCTGTTCCACTTACCCAAGTCACCAGCAAGCAGATCGCCTCATTCATCCTCAGCTACATCATCTACCAGTATGGTGTGCCCATGTCCATCATCACAGATAATGGTCTTCCTTTCAAAAATCAGGATGTCCATGAACTTTGTGAGAAATTTCATATCCAACACCGCTTTTCCACCCCCTATTACCCACAAGGAAATGGTCAAGCCGAAGCATCGAATAAAAACATATTGCGGATCCTAAAGAAGACAGTCAAAGATGTTGGTCGTGATTGGCATGTTCAATTGAATCCAGCACTATGGGCATATCGAACTAGTATTTGAACCCCTATAGGCGCAACTCCCTACTCATTGGTCTATGGTGCCAAAGCTATTTTACCTATTGAGGTCGAGATACCATCACTACGGGTTTCCTTGCATAATCTCATCGATGATGAAGCATACAGAGTCTCACGCCTTCAAGACTTAGAGTTACTTGATGAGAAGCGACAAGCTGCGTACAACCATCTAAAAGCCTATCAGTAGTGCATGAGAAAAAGCTACAATCACCGAGTTAGATCTCGTACATTTGAGGTAGGTGATCTTGTTCTCCGAGAGAATCCGCGCAACCAACCAAACAGAGAACATCAGGGCAAGTTTGAATCAAACTGGCTAGGCCCATATGTTGTCACTGCTGTATTCGGGTCTGGAGCATATCAGTTGGCTACATCAGAAGGAGAACCGCTCACAGATCCAATCAATAGCATGCACCTCAAATTGTTTTATACCTAAGCTATCCAGAGCATCAGGCTCCCCTTGCATACCAAAAAAAATATACCAAAAAAACATTCAGAAAAATGTCCTAAAGAAATACAAAAACATTCAAAAAAGTAAAGAAAAATCATGCATCCAAACGGTGAACAAACACTCTGGTGGCACCTTGGGTAAGTGCAATGGTGAAAACCTGGCAAACAAGCGCCACTCGTAATGACAATGGCTCCAGTATCTTTCAGGCTCATTGCGATCACATTCATACATACACTCATCCATCCATCCAAACCATGGCTTGTTATTTGATCTGCAATAAAGAGATAGTACTTCATGTGTCTTGCATCCCACTCTATCATAGTCATGTCTACACTTGGGGGCAATACCCTTACAATCTAGATGATGGAAGTGGATTCTACATTACTGGTGATTCATTGGCAAAAACATTCAAAAATGTCTCACAAAATCCAAAAACATTCAAAAATGTCTCACAAAATCCAAAAACAATCAAAACGTCTCACAAAATCTAAAAACATTCAGAAAAATCTCTCACAAAATCCAAAAACATTCAAAACTGTTCCACAAAATCCAAAAACATCGAAAAACCATCGAAAATCAAAAACAAAAACATGGCAACACCTTGTACATGCTCATTCACACAGATGCAAAACAAACATTGACACAATACTCACACAATGACCACTTATCAATCGACCAAAACAATTGACATCAACAATCCAACTGTCTTCAACAAGGATGCATCCTTCCTTACCAAAACAAAGACAAAAGTGACATTTTCTTTGACAAGAAAATTATGTTAAGCTATCAAATACTTGGTTGATTTATGAGTACAATCATTTGTTTATCTGTATCAAGATCTTTCAACCTTGTTTTGTATCATTTGCGCATTATTTCCGATGAAGTTCTGGGGCATGTACTAATGGTGTCTACGTGGGAAGTTCACCAAGCTATGTGATCTTATGCCAAATGCAGTCATAGATCACTACGGCTTGCTGACTACAGCGTATACCTCGACCATATGGACATGAACCATTACCAAGGATCCTTATTCTTTATTCTTTATGTATATACTGTTTGTTTGCAAGTACAATGCTCATTCTTTGGTTCCTCCCCATCCAATTTGGATAAAGGTTTTATTTCTTAGTATGGTACGCACTTGTCTCAGGATATGATCAGCCTAAGATCAAGGAGGATGATCCAAGTCATGCATGAACGGAGATAATCCTTGTCTGTTCTTCAAGAAATACTCTAGTCGACTTGACCCTTATATCAAGTCGTTTGTATTAACTTGCTATATCAAATCCATGAAAGGAATACTTAGGTCATCTTGAATCATTATGTCAAGATGCTTGTATTCTCTTCCAACATTTTAAAGCTCAATGATGAAAATAGAGCACTATGGATCATCATTCCATCTCATTTGTTTATATCTTGCATTCCGTTGCATATCACCCACCCATTCATTCATTCATATGTAGGCTTTTATATGCAAAAGTGACTAATAAAGCTAGTCTTGGATACAATCATGACCGAGTACTCTGATACACCATCAATGCATCATGCAAAGTCTTCAAAAAACCTTGCATTCCTCATGGTCATATCATCATGGCATTTAGGTGCATCGTGCATTAAGTCCATTCATGTCATTTTTAACTTAATATTGCATCTAGTTCATTTGTTTGACATTTAGTTTTCATTAATCATTTGCATCCATCAGAAATAATTAGATTCATTCGTGGGATCGTATTGTCTTTGATTGTTTTAAATCATTTACTATGCATTCATTTAGTGTCCAAATCATCCATCATCATTTCATTATCTATTATCATTTATTATTGCATCCATTCATTTAGTAAAAAGTGCATTCATTCGTCCATTTATTAAAGTATCTTATTTTTCTCATTTTAGGATTCATTTCACATTACATTCATTATCCTCTTTTTAATTGCATTAAGGTGCAGTTATTAAAACCAGGAGTTGTATTATCATCACATTATCATTCTTACTTAAATCATATTTAAGTGTTTAGAATCATAAATCCATTTGTTTCCAAAACATTGGTTCATCCCATTATATATACCCATTATACATATGCATTCGTTTAGGCATTATCATATAAACATTTGTACTTTACATTTTGTTTATCCATATTACATTCATCTAAACACATCTAGATACATATCCATACATAAAATCATTCATTCAACCATTGCATTAAATCATCTCATAAATTATCATTACATAGGAAACACCAAAATCCTGTTCATACATCATCATAAGCATACATCATCATCATGGCATTACATACATCAAAAATCAACAACAAATCATACATATATAAACCTGCATTCATATGTCAGTATCCCACATCATAAATCATCATCAAAACATGCATATAAGCAACATCTCATCAAATGCATACATGTACACATATCCATCTAAGCAATAACTCATCATCCTGCATAAACATCCATACATAATCAACTGCATATCATCACAAATATGGGATCTCCTCATATATATCATCTCATATATTAGAGTACAATGAAGTCTACAAAATCGGCTACCAAGAGCCATCCAAGATACAGTCCAAAAAATAGACAATGATACAATACATATATGCAAAAAAAATGCTCTCTCAAATGCCACTCTGGCCAGATGCTGTCCCAACACCTCCACCTGCTCCACCACTGGTACCTGCACCACCTGATCCATCTCTCCGTGAAGGCCTCATCGAACCACCACTCCCTCCTACATCCCCTGATCTCTCCCTCCTCAAAGGACCCATCACACCCCCACTGCTCTGCACCCTCTGCGATCGCTCTGATCTAGCCTGTCGCATCTGCGAATAGCTGAGAGCTCGATGGCTAACTGGCACAACCTGCTCATACAAACCCCGCCAGTACTCTATCTCTGCCTGTGCTCGCCGCATCTCCCTCATCACCTCCCCTGTAGGACCCTGTACTCCTACTCCGATCCGAACCCTCTCCTGCAGCTCAGACAATCTCTCCACCGCACTATCCCTCTCCTGCAGCACCACCGCCAGCTCTGCCTCCCATGCAAATAGCTGCACATCCCTAGTTGCTACCTCCTCCTCCAAATCCTCTATTCAGGTCTGCAAGTGTGCTATCATGTGATCCCACAGATCTCTAGTGGCCCCCTCCTTGGTGTCCATCGCCGCCTCACCTGTACCACCCTCTCTAGTGGCTCCCTCCTCTCTGTCCATCGGGATCTCCCTCTCCATCCCCCTCCCACTCAGCTGAACTCCTCCCTGCATCAAAGGTCCCTGTGATATCGGTAGATGCCGTCCACCTCTCCCTCTCCGCTAACTCTGCATACCCAACCCACCACCTCCTCCTCCTCCACCACCTCCTCCTCCTCCATCTCCTCCATCTCCTCCACCTGCCCTCGGTCCTCGACCTCCTGCCCTCCTCCATCTCCGTCCCGTCTCATCCTCAAAAGCTAGGATCGGCTCTGCTGGATCAGAGATCCATAAGATCAGGTGCGCTACTCGGTACTGTGTGTACTCATCAGTCACACCTACATCCACGACCCTCGATCGTATGTCCCATGGTCTCACCTACAACATCTGAAACTCTACCAGTGCCTGATCATATGGTAGCACTGGACCCCATGCATACCTCTCCCTAATCACCCAAACATACTCTCCTGATCCACTGGGCAGTCCCTGCTGCCGTCCAAATTGCCTCATCACTCTCCCGGGCACCTGTCTCTCCACATGGTATGCGGTCCTCCCAATGAGGAATTGAGTCATAAAAACATATGGCAATGCCTCTACGTCATCATCCCATGGCTCACACTCCAAGTATGGTTGCCATATAACTGCATCTAGATCGTCCAGTGCCCGTCGCCACCACTCTAACATCCCCAGGTGGGGCTGACTCATCATACCGCTATACATAAACATGTACGGTTGGTCTACTTCTCGGAATCTCAGACTCACCGATCGAGTCAATGGCAGGTGCTCCCAAGCCCAAATATGTAACAGTGTCATGCCCACTGCTAAGGAACCACTTCTTTGTCCAGACAGGTGATCACATGGTTTGGCCGTCGGATGGGAGCTGATCACAAAATTGCTGATCACAAAATTGCTAGAAGAGACTCATATAATGCCGCTATATCCTCCCAAGCAACAGAGCCATCATCAATAAATACGTCCTCATCAAAAATCCTCTGAACAGCAAGAGTCCCCCATGATCTATCGTAAGTGACCAGCTCCCCCCGAATCAGAATTCATAGGATGTGCCACACATCCTCCAGGGTCACTGTCATCTCCCCCTGTGCCAAATGAAAGGTACGCGTCTCGTTGTGCCACCGCTCTGCTAGTGTTGTGATCAATCCGTGATTCATACGAATCACAGGCATGTGCATCACCTCATATAGACTAGTCGTGGCAATGCAGTCTATCTCTGCCTGTATCAATCGGTCCCGCAACCCCTGTGTCGCAGGATGTCGCTCACGTAACTGCAACACGCGTAGCTCCTCCTGCACATGGACATTCATCAAATCACCATCAGTTGTTTTATTTTCAAAATTTCTTAAGTTTAAACCTAGACTATCATTAGATACTTTGATCAAGTATCTTCAGGTCTCAACAGGTAAGCAATCATGGCCACCTAGACTTCAACGGCCATTTATCCTAACAAATGACCTAAGTCTCATCAGGCTGCTATGGTTCAAAACAACTCCCACTTCACCTCGCCATCCACCCATCATTGGCATTGGGAGATTTTCTTCGTCCAACACTAGGGCATCTCTTTATCCTAAGGCAAAAGCGTTATTTTACCAGCAAAAGCGCTAGTTTCTCAACAATAGTGCTATAACCCTAGTAAAAGTGCTCAATCAGCTATACAACAGCGCTCAAATTACAAATGCACTCAAACAACTATATAGCAGCGCTAATAAAGTTCAAAAGCGCTCAAACAAACCTTCAATAGCGCTTATTGAGCAAAAGCACCTAAACTTGCATACAATAGCGCTACAACAAGACCAAAGCACTCAAACAATGGGGCAATAGCGCCATTGCGGCACAATAGCGCTAATTGATGGAGCAAAAACACCAAAACAGTAGTTCCAGCGCTCTTGCTCCGACTTGACTTGGACTCAGCTAAAAACCTATCAAAAATGCATAAAAATTAAATTTTTGAATTTGCATACTGCTGGTCCGTAATCGTCTGGGTGTTGGAACCGTCGAACTCGCTCAAATCTATGCTCAGTGATCGGAATCGGCATCTTGACTGCTACTCGCTCCTCCAAAATGTCCTTATCAGAGCTCTGATTTTCAAATGGTCGCGGTCACAAATGATCCTGTTTTCACCCCTTTCACCCCATTTATACCCTTCGCCGTCACCGTAACTTCTCCCTGCTCATCGCCGAGGTCCCCATAAACTTCCCGAGCCCCCTATTTCTCCATTTTTCCCCCGTTTTCTTCTATTTTTCACCCGTATGGCTAACTTCTTCTTTTCTATCACCTTGCCAATTTTCATTCTTTTTCGAGAGATCGCCCGATTTTTCGAAAATTTTTCGGCCCATCTCTCGAGGGGGCATACCACCCATTAAATTTACATTTTATGGGGCATTTTCTCACACCAATTTTTCTTTCCTTGAAACGACGCGATAAACTGCACCGTCTCAAAGAGGGGCAAATGTAGTCACACAAATCTGTCCAGCTTAATTAAATAAATATTTGCTATTTATTTGATTAAAAATCCACTAGCCATCAGTTAATTAAATTAATATTTAATTAATTCATTGCCAAACATTCTCCTATTAATTAAATAAATTATTCAATTTATTTTAATTAATTCATTAAATCAAATTCCAATCAATTAAATGAATAAAATCTATTTATTTAATTAAAATCCCCCTTTTCCTCTTTTAAATAAATTAACATTTATTTAAATCATTTTAAACCCCCCCCCCCCCCCCCCCCACTTGCATTTTCCTACAAATGCAACTTGCACACATTTATTGAAATAAATAAATTTTTATTTTAATAAAATCCTATTTTCCCTCACCCACCAAATCCACTTGCAAAATCTAATCCCCTTCTAGATTCTTCTAACCTCTTCCTAATTAGCCTAATCCATCCCCTAATTATTGTCACATTCCTAAGCAAAATGGAGTCACTTCTCAAAGACTCCAAAGTCTTTGAAAAGCATTTAATGCTTTGTGTGCTCAACAAATTAACCCCAAAGTCTTCCAAGACCACTAATGGCTCTTACATGACCATTTATGGCTTTTACATAACCATTTATGGTTATTTCAAACTTGTCTCCCCAAACATTTATTGTTTTGACCATATTTCTCCATTTCACATTTGCACAAGAGTTTATCCATTGGATAAAAGCTTTATTCTTTGAATAAAGAGTTTATTCATTCAACCAACCTTGACTTTAACACACAAGGTCATGTCAAACATTTAATGCTTTTTCCCTCCCCTCTCAACCTATCTCACACTGACACTTGTCATCCTGGGATTGGGTTGAAAGCCCTCACATGGATTTGAAATCATTCAATCCTGACCCTTGTTGAGATTGCTCAATCTCAACCATCCATTGCTCCATTTTTCCTATAAATAGAGCCCATTTCTTCAAAATCCAGATCCTGAAAACTTGTATGCATTTAAGCTATAGGCATTTGAAGAGAGCATTTTAGCATAATCAACTAATACCTTGTCATTTTGGATAAAATAAATCATTTTAATATCATCTAGTATTTTAGCTTTTCATTTTACATTTAGAGCAAAAATACTAAAATCTCAATCCTCCATAAGCATCCATAGTGCAAAAAGTTGCTAAGAGCTACACTATTTTGGAACTTGGAGAGGAGAGGAACAAGGGAGAAGGAGCTAAGGCCATGCTAAGAGGCAGTTGGAGATGCCTCATAATCTTTGTTTCGTTTGTTAGATACGTTAGCATGCTTTTAGTGTCTCTCTTGGTACGCCTTTTTAGATTAGTTTTTGATTGACTAACACTAATGTTTTTTTTTGGTTTTCTTGTGTTGTTTATCTTAGACTAACCTTGTCCATTTTGCAGGGCATCAGGTAGTATGAAAGTTAGGAGGGTTTATTATTAGATTCCAAAGGGGACAGATCAGAGGAGTTGGATTGGTATTTTTACCACCAAGCCCTAGCCTAAACTTTGTAAGGGTTTAGACTAGAACAGTCGAGAATTGATGGATTGCATGATGCTAGACATTGAAAGAAGGATTTAGATGATTGGATTGGTGTGTTTAGAAATTGTAAAATCCCTCTAAATCATTGGATCTTCCTTGTGATCCCATTCCCATACACTTCCTTTTTAACCCTGGCCTAATTTGATCAACTAGGTTTGTGACCCAAGTAGGTGTCTAGGTGTGCTAGAGCAAGTTGGAGGTCTAGTTCTTTGGAGTCTGAAAGAACTTCCAAAAGGGTATTTTAAACTACAATTTGTTTTAGGCCTTGTTTGGCACTTTTTAGAGTAAAGACTAAAACAGAAGTAAAATAGGGCTACTAGCCGGGTAGGTGCAAATAGGAGTAAAGGACTAAATCATTCTCCATATGACATAAGAAGGTTGTGGAAGGTATTATGAGACCCTAAGGACATAGTGAAGATGTTTTCCAGCCCTTGTGAGGGGTAAAATGCAAGTTTTGGTATTGGTGTGAGTTGAGGCCTTCATAGGCTTGAGATTGTGAGAGTGAAAGATGGGAGTGTGTGTGGGGTTTGCCACACTACTGCTGAAGACCTCTACATCACCTTCAAACCGGTTGGACTTCTTTATACAAATGATACTGGTTTTCAATGCAAAGACTTTGGAGTAGTACTGGTTTGTCTTAACTAAGATGACTATGACAATGTGAACATATATGTGTGTATATGTGTCATCAATGACAACACATAAGGTCATCCATTACAAAAATAATCATCAAGCCAACAATCTCCCCCTTGGCATTGATGGCAACACTTGAAAAATTTTACAACTTTACAACTAAGTGTGCTTACAAAAATTGTACATACATATTTCTACTCCCCCTTAACAGTACATACAAAATTTTCACAACACATACATATTTCTACTCCCCCTTTGACAATAATGCCAAATTGAAAAGTAAAATACAATATATATTATATCAAAATTTGCATCAAAAACTACATATACATAAAATATAAGAGATTTTCAAGGAGTGTTCACTGCAATTTTTAAGAAAATGTCACTGAGAGTAATCTTCATTTGTGCAAAATCATTATCCCATGTTTCTAATAATGTTTCAGTGATCTCAATAGTTGTCATAACTTGTGTAGTGAATTCTTCCATTGCATCCACTGTGCTCATCTCTAAGGTCACCAAAACCTCTTCTAAATCCTTGTATGCCCTTTGTAAAATGTCTACTTTTGGACTCAACTGGTTCTTCAATTATTTCAAGCATATGAGTCACTTAACCTATTCAAAACCATAAACATCTAACCAATGTTGCAAGGCATCAACTGATTTGCCAAAATCTAAGGCTAAATCCTATAATGGTATGTAAGCATTACATATCCTCTCTAGTTCATTTTATGTCTCTTCTCGCCTCTTCTTCAAATCAGAATAGAAAAATGAAATGTTAGATGTATAGGCCAAAATTCTTCCTCCAGTTTCAACAACAGATCTCAAAAGATCTTTATTCATAGATAAAGCAATCTTCCGTTTATCAATATCTATCATTAGTTGCTCTCCCCTCTTCTTTCTGTAATTCTTTTCAGCTAAAGTATGTGTTGCTTCTTCAAGTGATTTCAGTTGGTCAATAGCATCAACAACCAATTGTCCAAGCTTGCTAATAGGTGTAGACAATTTCCCATTGTCAGTCTTTGGTAGGAGACTTGACAGAATGTCAATAGCAGTTTGTATAGTTTCTACTTCTTTTCTCTTCTCTTTTAACCTTTTCTTTAGAGCTTGCCATTGCATCACTATAGCAATCTCCATAAGTTCAGATGCACTCAAATTATCTACATCTATAGGTCCTTTAATACTTATTGAGTCATCCTCATTATCAGTTTGCTACTGCACCTTTTCTTTTTCCTTTTCGTATTTTTTCTCTGCTCTCTTCTCCTCTGTTTTCTCTTTCTCTTCATCCTTTTTATTTCCAATCTCCTTCTCTTCAACCTCTTTCTCTGGTTTCTCTTTCTCTACCTCTATTTGTTTCTCGTATGTAGTTTTAGTGACCGGTGGCAGTTGATTTTCAACTTGGTGTTATTTTTATGGTGGCAATTGAATATCCATACTTGGTTCATTGACCGGAGCTTCAGCTACTTCATGTGTATCAATAATGTCTGGTTGTTGTTTAGTTTCCTTAACTGGTTCAATAACATTAATAGTTGTGTCAATAGTGTCCTGGATTTCTTCAGTATCATCTACAAAAAAAATAACTGGTGGAGAAGTTGTGTCATCCTTATTCTTAATAGGATAGACAACGTCCGATGTAATAAACTCTTTAGTATCTAGCTCTCATGGAGCTCTAGTCTCTGTTTGGTCAGGTTTATTTTTATGATACTTTAATTGCTCATTCATCATTTGAATGTCTTTAGCTATCCAGTGAGTATCATATTCAACAGGTTGAATCTTTCCATCCATTAACTTCAGTCTTCTTGTCTTAGAATGAAATTGTCCTTTGAATGTAGCAAGCAATGTTAATAATTCATCTCTAGATAACTCAGAAAAATATTGAATGAAAACTCTATCAATAATTTCTTGATCCTGTTCTATAGCCATTTTCCATTTATTTTCAAGAATAGAATACAAAGAATTAGAAATGTCCTTTAAAATATCTTGAGGAAACCAATTGTATTGACACAGATGGTTGATTACCTCTTGAACAATTTGTTGTTTCTAACCTTCCTCAAATGAATCAAAATACTCTTTCACATTATCAAATTGTTTCCTCCCTAATGTTTTTAATGTCCTCTAAATATCAATCATTGGTTTGTATGATGTAACATTAATAGGAGTACTTTTGTTTGAAATGTCTCCTACTGGTTTGGATTTCTTACCTGTCGATTTCATCTTCTTTGGTTCCTCTTCAGTGTCAATATCCTCAGATTCTACTTGAAGAATGAGATGCCTACCTATCTTCTTTGTTGTAGTCTGCTTCTTTGCATATACTTTGCGTACCGGTTCCTTTTTTACTTGAATACTTCTTGTCACCCTTGTACCGGTGGTCACTGAAGTTGCTTGCTCAACTTTCTTCTTTTTCTCTTTGGTACTAATAGGTTGAGAAGGTGCAATCCTTTCCTGGTCAATTCCCAATCTTTTCTTCTTCTTATCCTTATGAGATGCCAAAAGGTTGTTGGCATAACCGATTAGTAAGTCATAGTTGACTTTATAGCTCATTTCTTCCATCTCTTCTTCCCTAGGTTCAACAACATCCATAAGGCACAAGTCAGTGGTTACAATGAAATAGATGTGTTTTTCAAAGTGTTTCACCACTTCATCATATAGCCTTAACCTCATGCTCATCTTCTTTTGAAACTCAAAAAAATATTTATTCATGGCAACAGGAAATGTGTTCCTCACAAGCTTAATACAATAAAAGATATTACAATAAAATCAATTATAAATGAATCAATATGCGATGCATCATGTCGGCACAATGCATTTACAATAATAACAAATCATTTCCATGACGTGTCATGCTGATTTGGAATGGATAACACTTGACGGTCCATAACCTAGACCTATTTGCCGGTAATAGCAAATATGCAAACCCAATTAGACCAATGACTAAATCATCAAAACAAAGTGTCCAAACAATGTCTTTGACATAACCAAGTAATCTCCAATTCACTTTTAGTGTCGGTGAACAATATAACCTATCAGTGAACCAGATACTGGTGACTATGCATAAGTCACTGAACATGCCGATGAACATAACCAAGGATCTCCAAGTGCTGATAAGTGTTGACAAGTGTTGACATCAATGACAAAACCAGTGCAACACATCCAAAATACCAACAATCTCCCCCTTTGGCATTGATGGCAACACAAGATGGAAAAACCATCTAAGTGCCAAAACAGAAATGCCAAAAACCAAAAACCAACAATCTCCAAAAGAGATCATTAACCAAAATACAGATACAGAGAGTAACAATCTCTCCCCCAATGAATAATCTCTCCCCAAAAGATAATGTGTTTTTCCATAGATATCTCTCCCCCTTTGACATCAAATCCCAAAGCAATACAAAACCATATTCAAATAGAACTTATTACAAAATACTAACTTATCAATTTATTTGGCTACTCCCCCTGAGAAGTAGCTCTCCTCATCAAAGCCAGAAAAAAGATTTCTCTATTAATTTTGTTGGTTTGATGTCAAGCATCAACTTCTAAGTCTCTACCGGTGGGGCTATAACCGCAAGATGCTCTCTGAGATATTCAAAAGTTTCCTTAGTCAAAGGCTTAGTAAAAATATCTGCAATCTTCTCTTTAGTATTCACATAAACCAATTTCACTTCTTTTGCTTCAACATTCTCTTTCAGAAAATTGAAGTTGATAGAAACATGTTTAGTTTTTGAGTGAAATACCGGATTCTTAAATATATCAATTGCTGCCATATTATCACAGTAAATGGTTATAGGTTCTTTGCATTTTACCTTTATGTCCTTCAACATTTGCTTAATCCATAATACCTGGGTACAATTAGTTGTTGCTGCAACATATTCTGATTCTATTGTTGATAAAGATGTGCAACTTTGTTTCATGCTCAACCAAGAAATCAATCTGCTACCAAGAAAGAATGCTTTGTCAATGGTACTCTTTATGTCATCTACATCTCCTACCCAATTTGCATCTGTGTATGCACATAAATCAAAATTTGCATCTTTAGGATACCATAAACCAAGATTTGTTGTGCCTTGTAGATACCGAAAAATCCTTTTCACTGTTGATTCATGATTTTCTTTAGGATTACTCTGAAATCTTGAAACAATACATACTGCACTCATAATATCAGGTCTTGTTTGTGTCAAATATAGTAAACCTCCTATTATAGACTTGTATCTTGTCAGATTAATAGGTGTTGATTCATCCTTCAATGATAGTTTATCAGTTGTAGTCATAGGTGTACTTATCAGTTTAGAGTTTTCCATGCCAAATTTCTTTAGTAATTTTTTCAAGTACTTTGATTGACATATGAATATACCTTTATCAATTTGTGAAACCTGCAATCCTAAAAAGAATTTTATGTCCCCAATCATAGACATTTCAAATTCTTCATGCATCTTATTAGAAAAGTCTTTACACAATCCATCTTCTCCTCCAAAAATTATATCAACAAAAACTTCTATAGCCAAGATGTCATCATTGGTCACTTTGAAATATAGATTGTTGTCAGCATTACCTTTGGTGTAACCAATCTTCAAAAGATATTTGTCCAATCTAGCATACCAAGCTCTAGGAGCTTACTTTAATCTATATAAAGCTTTCCTTAACCTGCAAACCATATCTTTGTCATTTGTCAATGAAAATCCATCAGGTTGTTCAATGTAAACTTCCTCTTCAAGATCGCCATTCAGAAATGCACATTTAACATCCATTTGATATAATTTATAGTTCTTGTCTGCTGCAAAAGCTAAGAATAATCTGAATGCCTCAATTCTAGCTACCGGTGCAAAGTTTTCATTATAATCAATTCCTTCTTTCTGTGAATATCCCTTACACACTAATCTTGCTTTGTTTCTGATCACCTTACCATCTTCATTGATTTTATTTCTAAATACCCATTCAGTTCCAATTACATTTTTGTTTATAAGTCCGGGAACCAATGTCCATGTGTTATTCTTTTCAATTTGTTCCAATTCATCTTCCATAGCTTTAATACAATGTTTATCTTCACATGCCTCATTAACTGATGATGGTTCAATTTGAGAAATTAAACATACCTCTTCATTTGTTAGTCTTCCTCTAGTCATAACACCTTGATACTTGTTTCCAATTATCTAACTTTCAGAGTGGTTCAATCTTACATACCGGGGTGTTTTTCCTTGTTGTTGTTCCTCAGTCACTATGGAATTTTCAGATAATGCCAGTGTGACTGGATCAACATTTTGTACCAGTGTACTCATTGTAGTTTCATTTGATATTATCTCTATTTTCGGTTCAGAGTCCATGTACCTTCAATTACCTCTAAACAGTTCATCAATCTTCACATTTGCACTCTCAACAATTTTCTACAATCTCTTATTGAAACATCTATATGCCTTACTCTTAGATGAATAACCAAGAAATATTCCTTCATCACTTCTAGGATCAAATTTTCCAATATACTCATCTCTCCTAATATAACATTTCCTTCCAAATATTCTGAAATATTTAAGAGTAGGAGTATTACCAAACCATAGTTCATGAGGGGTCTTACTGGTTTCACCTTTGATGTGAACTTTGTTGAATGTGTAAACCATTGTACTCACTTCTTCTCTCCAATATACATGATGTATATTTTCTTTTGACAACATACTTCTAGTTGCATCCATAATAGTTATGTTCTTTCTTTCCACAACTCCATTCTGTTGGGGTGTTCGAGGTGCTGATAAGTGTCTCCTAATTCCATTCACTTCATAGAATGTATTAAATTCCTTAGATTTGAATTCACCTCCTTGATCAGATCTTAAACATTTGATTTTCTTACTGGTTTCATTCTCTACCATCACCTTGAATAGTTTGAATTTCCCAAAAGCTTATGATTTCTCCCTAAGAAAAGTAACCCAACACATTCTAATGATTAGCATAAAATATCTATCTTCTTGTAAACTTCTAGTTCTTGCTGGACCACATAAATCAATATGAATTAAGTCAAGAGCATTATTGGATTTTTTAGGAATACTCTTAAAAGTTTCTCTAACTTACTTTCCAAATTGACATTCCTTAAATACCAAATTGTGAGGTTTAACAATCTTAGGTATATCCCTTACTACCTTAGTTGTACTGATTTTCACAATGCGGTCAAAATTTACATGACAAAATCTCTTATGCCATAACCAAATTTCATCAATATGTGCAATCAAGCATGCTTTCTCATTGTTATTCAAATGAAATATATTACCTCTAGTCTGATTATCAGTTGCAATTTCTAAGTTAGTTTTGTTCATGATTGTGCATTTACCATTCTTGAATTGTAACTGAAATCCTTTTTCAACTAATTGAAAAACACTCAAAATATTATGCTTCAAACCTTCAACATAGTAAACATTATCAGTAGTGTGCTTACCATCAAAAGATATAGTGCCTTTTCCTTTGATCAAACAAGCTTTATCATCCCCAAATCTTACTAGACCTCCATTATATTCCTAAAAGGTTAAGAATTTACTTTTATCACCAATCATATGATGTGAACATCTAGAATCAATGATCTATTCATCCTTATCTTCAATTTTAGCTACTAGGGTCTACTCTACTGATTGAACAGTAGGTGCTGGTTGATCTTCTGTTATAGAAACAAAACCCATCCATTGTCTATCGGTTCCTCATGAGAATCATCAGTTACTCCTTCATCAGCATAGTAACATGATTTGTCTCTATTCTTCTTAAATATGTATCTCTAATATCCAGGATTAGCCTTATATGTTCTTTTAGCTTCTTCTTTCAATCTTGCATGTCTATCAAGACACCTAGATGCCATATGACCAATTTTATTGTGGTTAAAACATTTAAATGGTGCTTTACCTTCATACTTATTTCCAACCGGACCTTTAGGCATTTTCCTTGCAAATAATGCTTCAAGTTCTTCCAATTCTTCATTCTCTTTTATGATTTCTTCAAGTTCTCTTGCATAAAAATGCTTTCTAATCAAATTTTTTAGATGATGATGATACTTTTGTAGATGATGTTGATGCCTTGAAAGATAAATCTGTCTTAATTATAGCAACAGGATCAAATTCCTCAAGTTCAAAAGCTGAAAGTTTTCCAACCAAAGTATCTCTAGATACTGATGCATTAGGCATTGTTCTCAATTCATTTATAGCAGTTACTTTCATTTTATATTCCAGTGGCAATGCTCTTAAGACTTTAGAAACAATTTCATCTTCACTTAAGGATCCTCCACAGCATTGTATACCCAAAACAATTTCATTTACTCTTTCCATAAAAGCAGAAATCATTTCATCTTCTTCCATTTTCAGATTTTCATACCTGACTCGGAAGCATTCCAGTTTTGCAATTTTGACTGTGGTATCACCTTCATTCAATGTCTCCAATTTGTCCCAAATAGCTTTAGCAGTAGATCGGTCTGATAATCCCATGATTTGTTGATCTGACAATGCGCTCAAAAGTGCTTATCTTGCTTTGCAATCATTTTCTTCATCTTTAGCCAAGGTTGGTAGATTTGGTTGACCTTGAGTAGGACCAATATAGCCATTCTTTGTAACATCCCATATGTCTTTTCCAATGCAATTCATATGTGTCTCCATTTTAATCTTCCATATGCCATAGTTAGTTCCATCAATTTTTGGACTATCCTTCCTAAAATAGTTAGTAGACATAGGATCTCCTCAAGTTGTTAAACTTCTGCAAAAAAAGAACTAGGCTCTGATACCAATTGTTAGGTCCCGGAGATAATTGAGAGGGGATGTGAATCGGTTGTCAATTGTTAGGTCCCAAAGATAACTGAGAGGGGGGGTGAATCAGTTGTCAATTAATTTCAAACCAAGTATAACTTAGCCAAACTTAATGCATAATACTGGTAAACCAAACTTTATGTCTATAAACAGTTTTGTCAGTTAATTGCAATACCGGTAAAGTTTAATGCATGAAACAGAAAGACAAATAACATCCACAACACATAACACAAACATTTGTACATGGAAACCCTATAAGGGGAAAAACCATGGTGGGAAACCTTACCCACAATCAGATGATACTACTGTAGATAGTATGTGTGTACAATATGGAGTCTGCACATGTAGAAAGGCCAACTTCCTAGAGCTCACTGCTTAATCACAAAATGGGAGTCACACTGACTACAATTGGATGGTTAAATCCAATGATAATGTACTGCTCAAAATAGCATCTTCATATGCTAGATTCGATACCGGTTAAGCTCAGTTGTCTTCTTCAAAACCTCCTTGAATCTTGAATGATGTCTACGTGTATAGCTCTTCTTATATTTACATATACCTTATGCTCTACCACTTATTACATCCCATATCCATGTCAATGTCAATCTCATAAATGAGATCTTACATATATACCAAAACCTAAGACCAAATGAGTAGGTCGGCTCACTAAAGATATTACAATAAAATCAATTACAAATGAATCAATATGTGATGCATCATGCCGTCTCAGTGCATTTACAATAATAACAAATCATTTCCATGATGTGTCATGTTGATCTAGAATGGATAATGCTTGTCAGTCCATAACCTAGACCTATTTGCCGGTAACAACAAATATGCAAACCTGATTAGACCAATGACTAAATCATCAAAACAAAGTGTCCAAACAATGTCTTCGACATAACCAAGTAATATCCAAGTCATCCTTAGTGTCGGTGAACAATATAACCTATCGGTGAACCAGATACCGGTGTCTATGCATAAGTTACTGAACATGTCAATGAACATAACCAAGGATCTCCAAGTGCTGATAAGTGTTGACAAATGTTGACATCAATGACAAAACTAGTGCAACACATCCAAAATACCAACATCAAGCACTCTAGCCATCTCTCTATAACTCATGTCCCCATAATGGCTTTAGGGTTTCCTTCCAAGCGATTAAGCCTTAAGGAAGCCAGGCTCTTATACCAATTGATAGACTTATAAAGCACTAAGAGGGGGAGTGAATCAGTGATAGCAAAAAAAGAACACTTTAAACACAAACCGGTAAAAAAAATTAACCAGTTTACTTAAAACTATGCATGCAATCCAAAGTGTTATAAAAGAATCCACAAAAAGTAAAACATCCACCATAACACAAGTGTTTAAACGTGGAAAAACCAACTAGGAAAAACCACGGTGAGATGGGACTCACAAGTTAACTATTTGTAGAAATAGGTAACTAATCAATTAAGGTCTACAAAGTGCTCTGCTAGGAGCGAATCATGTTAAAGATCCCAAAGCCCTGTTAGGAGCTATACCCAGTTAAAGGTAGTACCTTCTTAGGAGTAACCTCGGTAGAGGATTTCAAACCCAAACTATTGGATCACCTGGATAGAGGATTTGTACAATGAAGCTTGTTAGAGCTTACCCAGTTAGGGGATTTAATTATTGTAATGATTAGAAAACAATAGGTGGTGTGATCTAGAAATAGCACATCTTGCTTGTATAGATCCTCTTCTACTCAATATTGTATCACCAACATACTTTGCAACTCCTTCATTAAATCACATCAACTCATCACTTGTATCTCATATTATAAAATAGTTCATCACAATGTCATTTTATAGACATTAGATTTCATGTTGACTCAAGAACCTCATCACAATTTCCTAGGTTTAGTGTATCTAGACAATATCTCATAACACATCACAAATTACCGCCAAATCTGTCAGTTAGAGATAACTAATCACAACTAGTGATAACTCATCACACAAGTAGTGAAATCGGTTGGAACACTGATAGTGGTTGAGTGTTAACCTCTTCCAACTCATAGACCAATTGTCCTCCATTTGCCTCCTTGTTGATATCCATTGTATCTCCAAACTAATGCTAGTGAAAATGACCAAAACCAATTGTCATTCCTGCATATACTGGTTGTCTACATATATCGGTTAGACACCTTAAAACCGGTTGGACTTCTCTATACAAATGATATCGGTTTGCAATACAAAGACTTGGGAGTAGTACCGGTTTGTCTTAACTAATATGACTATGACAATGTGAACATATGTTTGTGTATATGTGCCATCAATAACAACATATAAAGTCATCCATTATAAAAATCATCATAAGCCAACAGGAAAATGATTGGTGATTGAGTACTTCCATCAATCTTACCGTAATAGATGAATTTGCACAAAATTTACAATCAACAAAATAGAAGGACTATGAGTTGTCTTATTCCTCAAGTTTCTCTTCTTCCAAGGAGTAGTACCTTCTATGCAGTGCTTCTATTTCATCAGTCAACCAAGAAAAGTCCCTCAAACCTTGCAATTTGTCCATTGCCTCGTTTGTTTTATGGGCAGGTACAATTACAGCTCCCAAGGTAAATCTACGATACATATGATCCACCATGATAATATTATCAATAATATTAAAAGAGGTGTTCCCTTGGTTTGGCTCAGTGGCCAAAGATGTCAAAACTGCATTGATTGCATCTTGGAAACCCTGTGTCCACTCTTCTAGGCCTTTGATCTATCCATCATCTATCAAAATTGTGGGGACATGCCACTTTTTTAGCCCTTGAAAAGAATTGATCATTCCCATCAATGCTTTCTTTTCTTCTATGTTCAACAACTCCTTACTCAATAGATTATAATTTTTCAAAGTGACCCCTACAATTTTGGGTGGTTGGGCCACATTTTTTACTTCTAGCATGACCTCCTTCAAATGTTGACCCTTTGGTAGCCAAGTGACTCTAATTGGATGAAAGAATGAAATAATTTCATCCAATTGACTAAGTAGCTGAGATGTCAAAGAATATGAAGTATGAACTTCATTCAATTTATCAATAATTTTATTTGAAATCCACAAAATTGAATCTTTCTAGATTTCAAAATAGTTATTTTTTAGCTTCATCTTTGACCCTTTGCAACTCTTTGTTCATTTTTTCAAGCTCTTCAGGTCTAATTCCTCCAAAAGAGTCAGTTGCAATTTTTCTTTATTCATTCTTTCAATTTAATATTTTCAAGAAACAATTCATTGTATTTTTCATTAAGGGCAACATGAATGTCCTTTAGCTTTACAAGATTTTTCTCTTAATCCTCTACTGTTAGTTGAGCAAATTAAACTGCATGTTTGGATATTGCCATAGCCTCTGATGCAATAGTATCTTCAAGGATTCTTACAATTTCATCCCCTGTTCTGTGTTGGCCTCCCTGCAAAACTAGGGGCTTCTGCATACTAAAGCTTATGTTAACCCTAGAGCCATGCTCTCCAAACTCACATGCTTAATTGGGGTCTTTCTACCGCATTATTTGATCCAACAAGAATATCCTCTCAAAATTCCACCCTAGGACAAGGATCATATTGTTGTTCATTACCATTTCTCTGCCTTCTTGAGGGGTGCAATTAAAATTATCCTTATCAAAGTTGTTCATCTCCTCATCAGACATGCTCTTTAACTTTTCCCTCAGCCAGAATGATCTAAACTTAGGAGAATTAACAAAATTATCATCTGACATGGTATTCTTTGAAACAACAATCCTTTCATCATTTACTTCTTCCATAGGGATTGTGCTTGTGATAGGCCTATTAAAATCATTGAAGACCCCGGCATTTTTATCTTCACAGAAGGTCCCTTTTGGAGGAGAAGGTGGTGGTACAGAGGTATCAAAATCCTATTGGATATCTACTAAGTCAAATATTTTTTCTTTTCCCTTTTCAATCCTTCTGACGTGCTTAGTTGTCACATGTTTCTCCTTTTGTGTATCCCTTTGAGAATTCCTTGTAGGTGTTGATTCAACTATAACAGTATGCCCTTTTGATTTGTATACTTTAGGTGCCGGATCAACTAGTCTTTCTTCAAATTTGACTCCTTTATCCTTGGCCTCCTTTATTTCTAGCTCACTCTTAATTATGTCATCTACCTTCCTAAGCATGAAATAATTCCTAGGAAAATCAATTTGAAAATTCTTGAAAAAACCTTCAAAACCAGGGTCCTCCTACCTCCTCTCCATTTCCAACTTATTCATGAGGTCCCACTTCTTTTTCCTTTTATCTACTTCAATAGGGTAGGCATTTCTGATTAAATCCTCCTTTTCAATGAAAGAATGGAAATACCCCTTCTCCTTTAATTTTGTTATTTGTATATCGCTCATGCACCATTCGGGGTCAAAATGTCTGGCTTGGGCAACTTTCAATTTGTCATTCTTTACCAAAAAACTTTGGACTTTCTCCAATGCATCACAACCCACGGTAAATTCATTAAAAGTTCTCACCCTGGGGAGAAATCTTCCCTTTTTATTAGTTTTAATCTGTTCCTTCTCCATCCACATTGTATGCTAGATGAATTCAAGGATTTCTAAGCTTGGGGAGACAAAAAGTTGCAACACATGGGGTGCCTGCTCACACCCATAGACCTTGATAATTGTGCAGTTGCTATAGAAGAAGAAATCCCCAAAATTGTGGGTGAATGCACCCTTAAGATGCATAAATTTGCCAGCCCTACAACTGCTTATTCTCATTACTTTAATAATCTCCCTGGGAAACCTTGACAACTTTACCCCAAGCCTTTCCAAAATCTTCACAACAAAATGATCAAAGAATATATGATAGTCACCAAATTTGGACCCTTTATCCCATATCTAAGTCCATCATTGCACTGGCCATGGGGAACCTCTGTGGGGATCATTGATCCTAAGTGTCAATTCTGGATCCTAGTAAGCATTGTTTTGATAAAGAATTAAATGGCATACCAAAAAGTAATGCATAAATTCCAACTTTTCATCTTTATTTGTTGCCTTCTTCAGACACTCATGAATCTTATCATGGATAATAGTTGCAAAATCATATAACTCATTTATTGAGGGGTGTTGGATGTTGATGAAAATCATCATAAAGTCAATGGACAATTGAGTAATCCCACAATCTACCCCAAGGAACTGTCCTAATGCATCATATCTCTCAACAAAATAGGGCTCAAAGCACTCAAGTCTAAAAGGCTCCCTTTCAGATAGTAGGACATAATTTTGTGAATCTTTGTAGCGTTTCCTCATGAAATGGGGAACAAGGTCCCTCTTGTACATTTCCTTCTTATTCTAATACCCGCTCTTCAATTGTTTATGTTTATTCCTATGTGGGAAGACCTATCTAACCGAAAACATTCAATAATAGCTTTGGGAGAAATGTCCAATAGGACATAGTATTCCGTAGTCCTGATAATCAAACTTGGAGCATCATATGCATAGGCAATCTCCCTTATAAGCACTGACTCCACAAAATCATTTGGCACCACCAATCTACCAATATTTAGTGTCTAGGGGTTACATACTGGGATTGCCTTCTCTTTGTTACCATAGAATGAATGAAAAATATCCCAGCCCCTTTCCTTGATAATCGCATCCCTACACCTTGCCTCCTTGTCAGTGAAGATAAATCTCAAATGGTCTTGCATGGTAGACCCTTCAAATGATTCCAGTAGGTATCAATGTAGGCTCTTGGTCTACCGAGTTGGCCTTCATGCAATTTCTTCGAATCTTTGTTCAACTTCATGTTGCATTTCTTCAAGGGTCATGGCAGGAGCAAGACAAGTAGTAGGTTATGTTGGTGGTTTCTCTGCTTGAGTTGATGACTCCCCTTTGGATGGCTTTCTAGGCTATGTTGTAGGCTTTGGGGCTACCTCTTTTACTAGAGTAGCCTCTTTAGCTGGCTCCTGAGGGTTTTCTTCTTGATGGGTCTATTTTTGAGGAATTGGGGCTTCCTTAGTAGGAGGATTAGTTGGGGCAAGGGCATCTTGTGTAGGGGGGAGGGATTTCAGAAGAGGTTGCCTTAGTAGAGGCCTTATTAGTACTCCTCCTCCTCTTTGGGGTGGGTTTTCTAGTTTTAAGAGTAGGAGCAAGCTCATCTAAAGACTCACTATCAAAAACAATAGTGGTAGTCTTTTGAATTGTCTTCCTCTTTCTTTTTGCAGCCTTGTCCTTCAAAGGGGAGCTAGCTTCGGCCTCTCTAGACACTTGTGGGAAAGTTCTAGGGCTTGGCTCTTCAGAAGGGGCACTTTTAATCACTAGTATGGGTAGAACAACATCAAGGAGGACGGTGTGGGTAATCCTTGGCATTGCAAAGTTAGTGCCAACCTTGGGGATATTCTGAGTAGTGGGAGTAGCAGAGTCCTTGATAGGGGAGGCCAGTTTAATTTTAAAGATAATGGAGAGCCTGGAAAATTAAACACAAACCCTACAGACTCTAGGGAACACACAAAAGCTTTGTGTATTCACAACTACAACAACCTAGAAAATGCACAAGGATGGTGGAATAATTAACTTACTGATCTTCTTTGCTGGATTGAATTTGTTGGAGGGTACATTGATTCACTAAAAATCACTCTTCTTCTCGCTCCGGATGCTTTGAATTCTTCTTTGGATGCAACATGTGGGATAAAATCAATGAATTTCTCTTTTATGGCGATGCCATTAAGTCATCTATGTCAGATAGAGGTAGTCATTGGTACCAAATTTGAATTTCACCAATTGATTTGACAATAGACGATTGGGATTTCTCACTGACAACCTTCAAATGGTGACATAGAATTTATTAGACTCTCCTAGCCACCTCAGAATTTTCAAATTTTATGTCATTCAAATTTTCTTTTATCATTTTACACCTTTCACCTTCTCTGTGGGGTAAGGTCTCCTTGGATTTCTCTTTATTTCATTATCCTGCACCATCTTTTGATATCTTGACAATCCTTGTAGGATAAGGTTTCCATGTATTTACCTTTTCCCTTTATCCCATGGCACTTGGAAGTGTTCCTCTTACCCTCGTGGGATAAGTCCTTGCCACCTTTTCTTGATTGGCACCCTTTTATCCTTATCCTGCAACACATTTGTCAATATTGTCTATTCTGGTGGGATAAGGCCTTTGTATGTCCTCTGAGAATCCTCTTATCCTGCATTGGTCATACCTCCATGTTTTCCCCCCTTGAAGGCATCTTTCCTTGTATTTTTTCTTCATACAGGATAAGCCTCTTGAGCTTTCCTTATTTTATCTCGTGATCCATCTCTTATCCCCATGGGAACGCATGGGATAAGAGATCCTATCGATCTTTCCTTTTAATCCTTATCTCCCAACCATCACTGAATAACAAAAACCCTTCACGAGATAAGTCTTTATTAATGATCATTAAATATTTTATCCCGTGGTGCACCTATGATTCTCACCCTTTGCATCTTCATACACCGTCATTTTGGATGTTTGTTGCCCCGCGAGACAAGTCTATTTGCCTTTTGCTTAGATATTCTCTTATCCTACAACCCTTTTCTTATCCTCATGGGGACACACAGGATAAGAAAAACCTTTTATCATTCCTTTGTTGACTTGTCCTGCACTATCATGCGATGCAACTCTGGTGACCAAGAAAGCTTGTGGCATAACAATTTCTTTGCACTTTAAGTCATCTCTTATCCCAAAATCCTTTTCAGTGTTCCTTGGTCATTGTGGGATAAGCCTTCACTCTTTGTTACCTATGTCTCCTTCTTATCTCATGTGGCTCAATCATGGCTTCGAATGCATCATAAGATAAGCTTTGTTCTTTAAGCTTTGCAAATTCGTTATCCCATGTGGTTGAGACCTCTTGTTGAAAAGCATGTGGGATAACATATCTTGGTGTTTCTTTTGGCATGCTTATCTCGCGTTACTATGATACTAAAGCGGGTACTTAAGTGGACTTTTTAGCACATGGAAACCTATCAAGGGTAACATAATCATGTGCAGGGCCCTCCTAGAAAAATTAAAGACTTAGGATCTAGGGGTATTTGTAATAATTAGGAATATTGTGCAAAATTAAAATGATGGCTTGAAACGGTGACTCCTAGTGCATGGGGTTGGTGATCAAATGACAAAAGGGCCTCACGATCATGACTTAAATCCATGTCACCAGCATACACAAGTCAACAAGAAACATAACATTGTCCGAGGAAATGAAAGAGAAAAACTTGAGAGACATAGAACCTCCTTTTAAAACCCTAAACCCTATGCTTCAACACATAGGCAGGGCACAAATAAAATCAATTTTAAAAACTTCCAACAATGTGCACCAACATGGGGGACCAAAAAGGGGTCTTAAGATGCAACTTTTTTCTGAAATCAACGAAGTCTAAACTTTGACAAGAAATTGAAGAACTCAAAATTTGAAGATGCAACAAGAACAAAAGTTGAAGTTCCCTGAATCTACTTTCTAAGCTACTATTTTTTTTTTTAAACTGTGGAGATTAAGGGCTTCAAAAAGGGGCACCACATTTATTGGTATTTTTTTTTTGGAAAAACATAACATAGCATGAAATGTGGTGCCCCTAAAACATCATTTTTTTTTAGAATTTTACAAATCACTCCAGTGAGAAAGTAGGTAAGACATTAAAGTTTATGCTATATTTTTCGGCTAAAGTTTTTATGAATATTTGAATATTTACAAATTTTCAAAGTGGACACATCCTAAAAAAAAATTGAGCGTGCTCCCCAAAAAAGTATGGGAAATCTAATAAAAAAATCAGATTTTTTTTTAAACTATGTAGAATGGAGTCTAGTTTCTAAAAAAGTAAAAAAAAAATTAATTCAATAAACAGGTAAAAATCTATGGCTGAAATACGACATGTTGGTTTTTGACAAAAAATTGACACACTAACAAAAGAAATTATGGATGAAGACCCTAACATTATTAAAATTTAGAAAGAATTATAAATATGGCTGGATAGCTAAAAGAGAGTTTGATGATTGTATGGTATTTTTTTTGTTTGCATTGAAACACATGCAAATCTGGCAAAGAGCATGAACAAAAAAGTTAGAAAATTTTTAATATTTGCTATAAAACACATCTCAAACCTGAGAAGGGTGTCCAATCCTTTGGGTTTGATGCCCAAAGAAAATCCAACCCTTTGGCTTGGTGTTTTCCAAGGAAACAACTTTGGTGCTTGCCAAATTTGTCATGCGCCAAATGAAAAAAAAACCAAAAAAACCTTTTGGCATGTGGCTTATATGGCATGTGCCAGATATGGCACATGCCAAATGTATTCGATAGGAAATATTCATATTTGAAAGCACAATTTTTTCTCTATCTCCATCAAGATGTTTGAGAGTAGTTCCACATTTCTAGGAATTATAATGTAGATTCTAGATTTTAGATTATTCATATAAATTTCAGATAGTCAAATTTTAGTAATCAACATGCTCATTTTAGCATTATCTCTTTGGTCTCTTTCTTGAATTCCCCCCCTCTTCCTTAACCCCTAACTCTCTCTCTTAGGTATCTCTCTCTCTACTTCCTTTCCTCTCTCAAGTATCTCTCCCTCTTTCCCATCTCCCTCACTCACTCTCTCTCTTTGGTTAATCCCTCTCTTTCCCTCTTTCACTTAGGCTCTCTCTTTCTCTCCCTCTCTCAATTATCTCTATCTTTCACTCTCTCCCCCTCTCTTACGTGTCTCTCTATGTTTCTCTATCTCTCTTTCTATCTCTCTCTCCCCCCACTCCCTTTCTTTTACTCTCAAGTCTCTCTCCATATCACCCTTTATCCCTTTATCTTTCTCTCTCATCTCTCAAATATCAACCATTAATCCCATTCCCTCTCTCCATCTCTCTCTATATTTTTATCTCTCTCTATTTCCCTCTCTCTTTCCCTCTCAATTCTCTCTTCCTTTCAACCTCTATCTTTTTATCTCTCTCCTCCTCTCTCAAGTGTATCTCTCCCATTCTCTCCCTCTTTCCCTCCCCTCCCCACTCTCTCTCTCTCTCTCTCGCTCTCTCTCTCTCTCCTCTCTCTCTCTCTCTCTCTCTCTCTCTCTCCTCTCCTCTCTCTCTCTCTCTCTTTTTGTAACTCTCTTTTTGTCTCTCTTTATCTCCCATTGTTTCTCTCTTGAGTCTATCTCCCTCTTAGCCTCTATCTCTCTATCTCACACTCCTCTCTCAAGTGTATCTCTCACCCAGTTTCTTCCTCTCTCCCTTTCTCATTATATCTCTTTCTCACTTTCTCCATGTCTCCCTTTCTTCACCTCTCTCTCTCTCTCTAAATTCTTACTCTCCTTAAATCCCTTCCTCTTTCACTCAGACTCTCTCTATCTCTCGCTCTCTCTTTCTCTCTCTCTCACCATCCATCCCTCCATCTCTTAGGTATCTTTCTCTCTCTCACTATCCCCTCCCTCCACCTCTTCTCTCTCTCTCTCTCTCTCTCCTATCTCTCTCTCTCTCTCTCCTCCTCTCTCTCTTCTCTCTCTCTCTCTCTCTCTCTCCTCTCTCTCTCTCTCTCTCTCTCTCTCTCTCTCACACACACACACACACATCCCTCCATGCACCTCACAGGTCTCTCTATATCCTTTGCACTCCCTCTCTCTCTCCCCCTCTCTCAACTGTCTCTACCCCCATTCTTCACCTCTCTCCCTCCCCATCCCTTTCTCTTTCTCTCTCAAGTCTCTCTCTGGTGTCTCTATCCCATTTTGTCCATTCTTTCTATCCCTCTCCCTTTCTCTTTCTCTCTCAAGTCTCTATCTCTTTCCCTCTAACTCTTTTTCCCTCTCCCTTCCAGTCCCCTTCTCCCTCTCACCCTTTATCTCTATCTCTCTCTCTCTCACACACACACACCTTCTTCTTCCCTCCCCTCTCCATCTCTCTCACACATCTCTCTCTCTCTCTCTCTCTCTCTCTCTCTCTCTCTCTCTCTCTCTCACACACACACACACACACACACACAAACACATCATCTCCCTCCATCCCCCCCTTCTTCCTCTCACTCTTTTCCTTGGATTCCCTTCCTCTCCCTCTCTATCTCCCCCATCCCTTTCTCTCTCAAAAACACAACGCCTTCTCTCTCTCTCTCCCATTATTTCTCTCTCACATTTAATTAGTCTCTCTTCATATGCTTCCCCTTAACTCTCTCTCTCCCTCCCTCTCTTCACATACTTCACTTTAACTCTCTTTGGACCTCTCTCTCTCACACCATATTTCCATCCACCTCTTAGGTCTCTCTATATCTCCCTCTCTCTTTTACTTAATCATATCTCTCTCTATCGCTTACCTCTCTCTCTCTCTCTCTCTCTCTCTCTCTTCTCTCTCTCTCTCTCTCTCTCTCTCTCTCTCTCTCTCTCTCTCTCTCTCTCTCTCTCTCCTCTCACTCACACACACACACACACACATTCTTTCCCTCCTTGGTCTCAACTCTCTCTCTCCCATTATTTCCCTCCCTACCTTCCCCCTCTCTCTCTTTCCCTAAGGTATCTACATCTCTTTTACTCCCTCTCTTAGGAATCTCTCCCTCTCTTTCCCTCTTTTCATTTGGCTCTTGCTTTATCTCACTCTCCTAAGTATCTCTCTCTCTATCACTCTCTCTCTCTCTCCGTCCCCTCCTCCCCTCTCTCTATCAAGTCTCTTTCCCTCTCACCCTCTATCTCTCTCTCTCTCCTCCTCTCTTATGTGTCCCTCTATCCCATTATCTACCTCTCTACCTCTGACCCCCTTTCTCTTTTTCTCTCAAGTCTCTTTCTCTTTCTCTCTCAAATCTCTTGCCCTATATCTCTCTCTCCTCCTCTCTCAAGTGTCCCTCTCTCTCATTATGCTCCTCTCTTTCCCTCTTCCCCACTCCCACCCCCCATCGTCTCTCTTTCCTCTCCCTCTCTCCCTCCTATTCCTTTCCTCCCCCTCTCTCCTGCTATCTCTCTCTTCCATTCTCTCCTTCTCTACCTCCCCCCTCCCTTACTCTTTCTTTCTCAAGTCTCTCTTCATCTTACCCTCTATCTCTTTCTCTTTGCCCCTCTCTCAGGTGTCTCTCCCTCCCATTATCTCCCTCTCTTTCCCTCTTTTCCCCTTTCCATCTCTCCCTCCCCCATCCTCAATCTTCCCTCTCCCTCTTTCCCTGTCTGACTCCCCCTCCCCCTCCCTTTCTCTTTCTCCCTCAATTATTTCTCTCTTTCCCTCTAACTATTTTTCCCTCTCCCTCCAACTCCCTTTCTCTTTCTAGAATGTAAAATATAGCTGAGAATATCCCACAAATGTAGAGCTATCTAGTTTTCCAAAAAAAATACGACAAGTAGTACTATATTGAAGTTTTATCTAGATATTTACCACAAATTTGAAGGGGTCCAAGATTTCATATTAATCAAGGAGAAGACTTCACTATAAAAAATATTTAGATTCAATAAAAATCTATTAGTTTTTTATCCAACTTAGAATGATAATGATTCCCAACAATGAGAGGAGTAATTTTTCATAGATTAGAGAAAGGATGATTACTATACTGTTATGTAAGCAATGGATAATTTTGTACAACTTATGTTTTTGTATATAACAGTTATATCTGTAGTTAGATCTATCATCCCTATATCAACAATAAAAAATATGATGTTTAGATGATGCTATAGCTCAATAATTTATCTACTTAAATACTTAAGAAAAACAATATATTACAATTATCATATTTTTGTATCATATACAATACGCAACTGATATTTTAAGTTTAATTCACATACTTATTACACATTGGTTAATTTCTTAGTAGCTTACTAGTAAGAATGTGTGTGTGTGTGGGTGCGTGCGTGTGTGCACATACATACACACATACACATATACGCATATATAGACACACACACACACACACACACACACACACACACACACACACACACACACACACACTGTGTGTGTGTGTGTGTACATATATGTATATATACATATATCTATATCTATATACATATATGCAATTATATATACATATGTATGTATATATGTGTATATATACATATATATATATATATGTATATGTATGTATATATATACATACATATATATGTATATATATACAAATATATGTATATATATACAAATATATGTATATATATATACATTTACATATATATGTATATATATATAAATATATATGTATCTATATATGTAAATATTGTAGTGTCATAAAATTGTGACTCTAGCAATTTTCGACCACATTAGGGTCCTCACAGATGCGAAATCAAATCCCCTAGCCTGATTGGAGACTAGAGACTGCTCAACCCCCTCAAAAACTGCTTCTCCATTGCCCTCCGCACTACCCTGTCTACACTCTGCCTTGGAGAAAAGGGCAGGACAAGGGCAAGGTGCCCCTGTCCCTACCCTATTTTAGGGTAGGACCCTTCCTAAGTCTATATTGAAGGTTGTGCAGAGAGTGGAAAAACTTCCCCGATGTCGGCCTGTGATGAAAATCAGTTTCATTAACCCTAATTGACAAGTATAAAAGTTGCATTCTCCTTCTCATTTGCATAAGTTGGGCTAAGTGATAACATAGATACATGAGATCACGTATTCAAGCATTCAAGAGAATTCAAGCATTATTTTCCAACATTGAGCATTCTCAAGTCTCCCTTCAAGGCTGAGTGTTGCATTCAAGCCAAGGATTCAACCATTGAGAAGGATATTCATTCCAACATTCAACTTCATACAATAATTTCCACCTACATTCTATCTACAACCTCCCTTGAGAAGATTTACATTATAGTCTTTCAATTACATTTACTTGCAAGTACTTTCTTTCATCATTTGGTTAATTCCAAAACTAGGGTTTGACCTGAAGGCAAACCCCTAATCCCAACCCATTTTCCTCTCTTTTTTGTGTGTAAATTGCAGGTGCACAAGTGCACTTTTAGATTTGGACTTTATTTGTAGAGGTAGAAAAACCCTTTTCGTTTCACGGATTTTTCGAAGGACCGTGTACACTTTCATCGTAGTCTGGGCAAATTTTACTCAAATTCATAGGGAAACTTTGTCTTGACATATTGCTACTAGATCCAGGTGCACAGCTTCATCCCAAACTCCAGTCTTGAGTTATTACCAGTTCTTTGTCACTTTTGCACTTAGTCTCTATACATAATTCAATCAATTCCTTTCCATTTCAAATAGAAGAGGGGATTAACTTATCATTCTCACTTCATTCAAAATTATATCTTCTTCTTTGGAGGTTGAATCTAGTGAACTTTCCTCCCCTCTTCCAATGTAATGTGTGAAAAGTGTTTGAAGGGAAATACATAGTGAAACTCTCATCTCTCCTTGGAGGGATAGGGTAGGTTTCCTCTTGATCTCTCATTTACATATTTTTCACCCACCATTACATTTTGGTGAATCTGATATCTTGCATGCTTTCCTTTGAATAAAATTGCATATTTTTCATTTGCAAGTTTCAAATTTCTACAAACTTAGTGGTTAAATCATTAAAAACCCTAGTTTTTAAAATTAAAATTGAACTTGTGATTTGTAAAAATTTCTTGTGGTTATCTTATATCTGAAAATTGTTTTGTTTGTCAAATTCAATTTCCTCATTGCCTTGTTCAATTTGCAAATTAAATTTACAAAATTAAGCGATTACTTGTTAAAACCATAATTTTCAAAAATCATCTTGAACTTGTGTGAAAATTGGATTTCCATTTAATCTTCAGATTTCTAATTGTTCTCAGACTTGTTTTTATTCCTACAATTCAAATTTTCAACTTCCCTCCTTTTTCCCAAAATTCAAATTTTAAAATTCAGTGGTTAGGTCATAAAACCCTAATTTTCAAATTTAATTGGATGTTTTGCAAATTTCAATCAATTTCATTCAAATTCAAATTTCTAAACATTTTCCAAGGTGTCCCTATCCATTAGGTTTGACCGTTTTCAAATTTGCAATTCAATTCCTCTTTTTCTTCAAAACCCTAATAGGGTCCTATTTTTGCATTGGAACCTTAATTTCGCCCATCTAGAAATCATAAAATTCACCATTTTTGGGGGGTTATCTTTGAAATCATCATAATATTCATCCCTAAAAATTTTGAAAAAAGCTGGTTGGACCATGTGCATTCCCGCCACAGTCCTCAGCTTTTTTCCCGAAATTTTGGGAGACTGTTATGATTGTATTTAATAGCCTAAATCCAAAAGATTGGCTCATTTTTTTGATTTTTTATCCCTCTAGAATTGAAAATACCTCCAAAATTCAATATTTCAAATTTCAAGAAATTTTTTTAAATTAAGAGGTTAATTATAGTCTGCCCTAATTTGAAAAATTCTAATTTTAAAATTAAGTGCTTTTACCTTGGCCCTAATTTTAAAATCCCAATTTCCTTTCATTTTTGGAAATTGTGTCATCCTCTTCTTCCAACAAATTTTAAATTATTTAATCAGTATTTTCTTAAATTTTGCATTAATCAATTTTGTAAGCTTTGTTCCAGTATTCAAAATTCAAATTTTTCCTCTAGTGCATGAGTTTCACCACTATTAGTCTTACCTACACTATCCCTATTAGATGAAGCATTAGAATAAATTCCTCCAAGGTTTAATTATGAATGAGATGGAGCCTAATTTGGGTGACTTCTTTAATGAGGATCATGCTAATTCTTCCTGTCCTAATCATGTTCCTATTCACCTTATTGATGAATCCCATGATAGAGAAGAAGCTTTAACTAGGGTCTCTATAGATCAACTTTCCACATTGGACAATCAATTTGATAACTTTCAACAATGGATGTCCCAATAATATCCTAATAGTGAATCTCTTTCATTAATTGAAGGTCTTAAGTGCATGATTCAAATTGATAAGAATGAAATTAATATATTGTGTGGCATTGCAAATATTACTGATTCTAATGTCATGCCTATCAAGAATTGTGTCGAAACTCTAGGTTATTCACAACCTTCAACAAAAGTCAATCCTTCAATTCCTTTGACTACTCTTATGACTCGTATTCCTACTTTTACATCCAACATCATCACTACTTCAATTCAAAATGTCATCCCTACAACCATTGGTCATGGGGGCAATCCCTCTTCTTCATTTAATCCTCCATATTTACCTATGTCTTCCATAAGTATTCATGTTATCCCTCAACCAATCAATGTGACCCAAGGGGGCAATTCCTTCAACAACTTTGTTCCTCCTTTAAGTGTCCCTTTTCCTAGCCAATCATCACCTATACCTACTTAATATAATGTCCCACCACCTTATTTTGAGTCCATGCCTTCTTTCAATAACATCACACTACCTTCTTAATCAACTATGTCTAACATCAATTCTTCTATCGAAGTGACAATTAACAATCTTGCTCAAATTGTGTCTACCTTACAGCAACAAATTGCTTCTATGAGTCAATCCAAGTTTAGTGTGCCCACCTTTGATGATATGAGCCCACTTTCTCTTGATATTATTAAATTTGTGCCACCTAAACATTGTTGGTATTATGGATGTGTTGCATTGGTTTTGTCATTGATATCAACACTTATCCTTCTGGAGATCTATATTGTTGATTTGGCACTATGGTTATATCGGTTTACTGTTGAACCGACACATTGTGCTCACCGGTATATTCTCACTGGTAGGTTTTATGGCTCACTGGCATAGATGATGACTTGTTATCATCTAGAGATCACTTGATTATGTCAAAGACATGGTTTGGATACTTGGTTTTTGTGTTTTGGTTATTGGTCTAATCGGGTTGACATATTTGTTGTTATCGACAGATTGGTCTAAGTTATGGACCGGTATACGTTATCTATTCCAAATCAGCATGACACATTATGGAGATGATTTATTGATTAGATATTGTTGTAAATGTATTGAGCCGACATGTTGTATCAAATCAAGACTTATTTGTAATTGATTTAATTGTAATATTCTTTATGAGCCGACCTACACATTTGGTCTTAGGTTTTGTATAAATGTAAGATCCCATTTGTGAGATGAAGTATGGAATTGTGATATGGAATTGTATCTTGGTATGTGCGAATATTGAAGATCATATGATCAGATCATAGAGTGAATCAAGCAAACATCATTTCAAGGTTCAAGGAAGGTTTGAAGGTATTTATCAGATCTTAAACCGGTATTGAGTCCAACATTGTAGTTGCACTTTGAAGCAGTAAATTATTCTAGGATTTAATCATCCAACTATAGTCATTGCGACTCCCATTTGAGCAGTGTGCTCTACGTGGTTGACCTTTCTGCATGTGCAGGCATGTGCAGACCCCATTTGTATACACATATTATCTGCAGTAGTATCATCTGATTATGGGTAAGGTTTCCCACCGTGGTTTTTCCCCTTACAAGGTTTCCACGTCAAAAATATATGTGTTATGTGTTGTGGAAGTTGTTTCTCTTTCTGTTTCATGCATTAAGTTTCATCGGCGTTGATATTAACTGCTAATATGTTAACCGGCATTAAGTTTGGTTTACCAGTATTAAGTATTAAGTTGGATTAAGTTATAATTGGGTTGAAATTCATTGGCAACTGATTCAACCCCCCCCCCTCTCAGTTTTTCTTCTGGTTCCTAACAATTGGTACCAAAGCTAAGTCCTCTTTTTGCAGAAGTCTAACAACTTGAGGAGATCCTATGGCAACGAACATTTTCAGGAAGGACGGTCCTAAACTTGATGGAACTAACTATGGTATATGGAAGATCATAATGGAGACACATCTGAATTGCATTGGAATAGATATATGTTACAAAGAATGGATATGTTGGTCCTACTCTGAATCAACCTAATCTACCAACATTGGGTAAGGACTTGGAGAATGATGGCAAAGCAAGAGAAGCACTTATGAGCGCATTATAAGATCAGAAAATTATGGGATTATTAGACCGATCTATTGCTAAAGCTATTTGGGATAAATAGGAAACATTGAATGAAGGATATACCACTGTCAAAATTGCAAAACTGCAATGTTACCGGGTCAGGTATGAAAATTTGAAAATGGAAGAAGATGAAAGAATTTATGCTTTTATGGAAAGAGTTAATGAAATTGTTTTAGGAATACAATGTTGTGCAGGATCCTTAAGTGAAGATGAAATTGTTTCTAAATTTTTAAGAGCTTTGCCACCAGCTTACAAAATGAAATTAACTACTATTAATGAGTTGAGAACAATGCCTAATACATCAGTATCTATAGATACATTGGTTGGAAAACTTTCAGCATTTGAGCTTGAGGAATTTGGTCTTGTTGCTATAGTTAAGACTGATTTAGCCTTCAAAGCATCATCATCTATAGCATCATCATCATCATCTAACAAATATGATTGGAAAGCACTTTATGCAAAAGAACTTGAAGATATCTGAAGGGAAAATGAAGAACTAGAAGAACTTGAAGCACTATTTGCAAGGAAGATGCCTAAAGGTCTAGTTGAAAGTAAGTATGAAGGTAAAGAATCATTTAAATTTTTTAATTGCAATAAAGTTCGTCACATAGAATCTAGATGTCTTGATAGACATGCAAGATTTAGAGAGGAAGCTAAAAGAACATATAAGCCTAACTGGTGCAGGAGCACCTAGTTGAGTCAAAACTTCATTTTTGGGTATTTCATGCTTATATGTTTCTAAAGTCTTTTTGTAGGTTGTTTTTGTTGTTTTAGGTTGTTTTGACTCATTTGTAGTGGTTTTGATCTCATTTTGGGCTTGAGAGATCAAATCTTGCATTTCAGGCTTTGAGTTGACATATGACTTCATTTTTGGGTATTTCATGCTTATATGTTTGTAAAGTCTTGTTGTAGGTTGTTTTTGTTGTTTTAGGTTGTTTTGAGTCATTTGTAGAGGTTTTGATCTCATTTTGGGCTTGAGAGATCAAATCTTGCATTTCAGGCTTTGAGTTGACAATTTTTGGCAAAAATGTGGAAAAGTGCCAAAAAGGTCTCCTAATGGTTTCAAGAGAATTGAAACATATTTTTTTAGTGTTTTTAATAATTTCTAAATGGTTTACGCAAGTTGATATGGCTAGGATGTCAAAAATGCCTTTGTGAGCAAGAAAAGTTGTCATTTTGCTCAAGAAAGTTGTCAAAAAGGTCATTTTCTTGAAAAATGCAGTTTAAAAAAGTCTCTTGTCCGTAAATGGGAATGGAAAAAAACTTGAGAAACTATATAAGGCCTCTCCTTGTCTTGGGAAAGGTTGGTGATTGTATTTTCAAGAATAACTCAATAGAAATCAAGTGTTTTTTGGCTTTTATGACTGTTTTTCTTCCTTTTTGAGGGGCAGTCTGTATTGTAGCTGTACAATCCATACTGTACCTTCTTGGAAGTTGTAATATGGATGTAACAAAGCTTCCCATGTAGTTATTTCATCATTTTCTCTTTTGCAAAGTGTTTTTACAAAAGTAATTGAAACTAGGTACCTGTTGACCTGCCAAGGGTTTGGAGTTGTAAAATGTGTCAACTTGGTTGATCCAGGTCTGGGATCCCTCCAATAGATTCTTCCAAGTTTATCCATGTGTATATATTGTACATTCCTTTCTTTTTGTGCCAGAAGAATGGTTTGAAGATGCCATTGAGTGAATACTAGGCAAGTGTTTGTCATTTGGCTAGTAGTCTGAATAACACTCATAGTTTGCACTCAAAAATGATTTGAGTGAGAAAATGAATGTGACAAGAGCCTGGAGATTTGGCCAAGGATGTTGAGGATCCTCTTATATGGATATTTGACTTGTTCTTATTTCAATCTTGTTCCTTTTGGAACCAAACAGTGAGTTCACTATTTTCTGATTTTGTAAATGGCAAAATGCCCAAGGAATGCTTGTTGAAGCATAATCCAAGCCTTGCATCTTGAAGGCTATGCAATAGATGAATAGTGATATTATTAAATACTTCTTCAAGTTGTTTTTCTTCTTTCCAAACACTCCTTTCTTGCAAGCCTCAAGGGAGATGTAACTAACTGATAAAAGGCAGAATTAAAGACAGTGACATTGGCTTTTTATTGTTTTCCCACTTGCTTGCCAAGTGTTTGGCAATATGACTGCAGGAAAATGTTTGTAGATAGTTCCTATCATGGTGGTAGAGGTCCCAAGTCTTTTAAGAGGTGTGGAAGGAGTATTTGGAAGTGTTTTTCAATTTGCAAGCAAAAAAAAAAACCGTATCAAACCCTTCAAACATGCCATAAAATGTGGACAGTCCCAAAATTGCATAGATAGTGGGCTAAAACTCAAAAATATTTGAGAAAAAACTCCCTAAAACCATCCCCAAATTTATTTGTGGTTAAAAAGACCATCGTTGAGCAAAACAAACAAAAAAAGTGCCAATTAGGCCTCATGGGCTAGTAGGCCTTTTTAGCCCTATTTTGCAAAAATCATCACAACTTTGGATTAAACTGTTGGATCTTTCTATAACTTGGAGGAAAGTTCTATAACTAGCATTCCTATAATCTTACTGAAGCAATTGTTTTGTTTATTAATGTTTGGAGAGTTATTAATAACTGTTCATGACTATAATTTCATGACTGCATAACACACAATAAAATGACAGTTTTTTAAGAATGCTTGAACCCGATGGGAAAATGGAACTTGGAGGCTTTTGAAACATAATGGAAACATTTCAAATAGTCCACAAGTGTACTTGGAACCCACATATAGTGTGCAACCTCATTTGGGGGTAGTTGAGCCCTTTTAAAGAATTTGAGCAAATTGAGAGTTATAGGTCTAAAACAAGTTTATGAGCATTCATGGTAAGTAACTCCTGCTGCCCCTGCATTCCCATGTGGAAAAATCCTAGTACACATTGGAACAAAAAGTTGAAGACCCCAAGAACCAAGCACAAGTAGTTGAAGATGGGGAGAACAAGCACTTTGAGTAGTTCTGGAGCACGGGAGTAAGCCATCACCATAAAGGGAGTTTGCTAGGCAAGTAGACCATGGAATCCTTGGCATTTCAATAACCAGATAGGTTGAGTAAAACATACACATCAGATCCTACAAGGTTTTTGCCAATACATTGATCCTTTTGGAGCAAGTTAGCCTTGTGAGCACTTTCCTAGAAGCTCCCTATCACTGACCCTGAATATCAAAGATACAAATTTATGAAGAATAGAGATAAATCATGTTACTATGTTGATGAAGGAGTTGCATATGATTATAATGAAGAACTATTAGATAATGGATGGGCATTTGTTGCAATAAAAGAAGATCAACTGGCACCTATTGTCCCACCGGTAGAGTGGGCCTTGACAGCTAAAATTGAGGAAAAAGATGAATGGATCATTGATAGTGGATGTTCACATCATATGACTGATGATAAAATTAATTCTTATCTTTTCAAGAATATAATGGAGGTCTAGTAAGATTTGGCGATGATAAAGCTTGTTTAATCAAAGGAAAAGACACTATATTGTTGGATGGTAAGCACAATACTGACAATGTTTATTATGTTGAAGGTTTGAAGCATGATCTTTTGAGTGTTGGTCAATTAGTTGAAAAGGGATTTCAGTTAAAATTCAAGAATGGAAAATGCAAAATCACAAACAGAACTAGATTAGAGATTGCAACCGGTAATCAGACTAAAGGTAATATCTTTCATTTGAATAACAGTGATAAGACATGTTTGATTGCACATATTGATGAAATTTGGTTATGGCATAAGAGACTCTGTCATGTAAATTTTGATTGCATTGTAAAGATCAATTCAACTAAGGCAATAAGGGATTTACCTAAGATTGTGATACCTCATAATCCGTTATGTAAGGAATGTCACATGGAAAAGCAAGTGAGAACAACTTTTAAGAGTATTTATGAGAAATCCAATAATGTTCTTGATTTAATTCAGAATGACTTGTGTGGTCCAACAAGAACAAGAAGTCTACTGAGAGATAGATATTTTATGCTAATTATTGATGATTATTCTAGAATGTGTTGGGTTACTTTTCTCAGGGAGAAATCAGAGGCTTTTGGGAAATTCAAGTTATACAAGGCAATGGTAGAGAATGAAACCGATAAGAAAATCAAATTTTTTAGATCTGATCAAGGAGGAGAATTTACATCTAAGGAATTTAATACATTCTATGAAGTGAATGGAATCAAAAGACAAATATCAGCACTGTGGACACCTCAGCAGAATGGAATTATGGAAAGGAAGAACATGACTATTCTAGAAGCGGCTAGAAGTATGATATTGGAAGCAAATCTACCTCATGTGTACTAGAGAGAAGCAGTGAATACGGTATTTTACACTTTCAACAGAGTTCACATCAAAGGTGAAACCGGTAAGACCCCTTATGAACTATGGTTTGGTAATACTCCTACTCTTAAATACTTCAGAATATTTGGAAGAAAATGTTATATTAGGAGAGATGAGTATGTTGGTAAATTTGATCCTAAAAGTGATGAAGGAATATTTCTTGGTTATTCATCTAAGAGCAAGGCATATAGATGTTTTAATAAAAGATTGCAAAAGATCATTGAAAGTGCTAATGTGAAGATATATGAACACTTTAGAGGAAATTCAAGGTTTGTAGATTCTGAACCAATAGTTGAGATGATCATAAATAAACCAATACAGATTGCACCGGTACAGAATATGGATCCAGTCACATCGGCATCATCAGAGAATTCCATAGTGACTGAAGAACATCAGCATGTGAATAAACTCAGGTATGTAAGATTGAATCACTCAGAAAATCAGATAACTAGGAATAAGTATCAAGATGCTATGACAAGAGGAAGACTAGCAAATGAAGAGGTATGCTTAATTTCTCAAATTGAACTAGCATCTCTTATTGAAGCATGTCAAGATGAACATTGGATAAAAGCAATGGAAGATGAATTAGAACAAATTGAAAAGAACAATAAATGGACATTAGTTCCCTGGCCTAAAGACAAAAATATAATTGGAACTAAACGGGTATTAAGAAATAAACTTAATGAAGATGGTAAGGTAATCAGGAACAAAGCAAGATTAGTTTGTAAAGGATATTCACAGAAAGAGGGAATTGATTATAATGAAACCTTTGCATCGGTAGCTAGAATTGAAGCAGTTAGATTATTTCTTGCATTTGCAGCTCATAAGAACTATAAAGTATATCAGATGGATGTAAAATGTGCATTTCTTAATGGTGATCTTGAATAGGAAGTTTACATTGAACAGCCTGATGGATTTTCATTGATAAATGATAAAGATATGGTTTGCAGATTAAGGAAAGCTTTGATGGATTGAAGCAAGCTCCTAGAGCTTGGTATGTTAGATTGGACAAATATCTTTTGAAGCTTGGTTACACTAAAGGTAATGCTGACAGCAACTTATATTACAAAATGACTAATGATGACATCTTGGTTATTGAAGTTTTTGTTGATGATATCATTTTTCGAGGAGAAGATGGATTATGTAAGGACTTTGCTAATAAGATGCAGGAAGAATTTGAAATGTCTATTATTAGGGAGGTAAAATTATTTTTAGGATTGCAGATTTCACAAACTGATAAAGATATATTCATATGTCAAACAAAATACTTGAAGGAACTACTGAAGAAATTTGGTATGGAAAAATCTAAACCGGTAAGTACTCCTATGACTACAACTGATAAATTGACATTGAAGCATGATTCATCTCCTGCTAATCTGACAAGATACAAATCTATGATTGGAGGTTTACTGTATTTGACACAAAGCAGACCTAATATAATGAATGCAATATGTATTATTTCAAGGTTTCAGAGTAATCCTAAAGAAAATCATGAATCAACAGTAAAAAGGATTTTCCGGTATCTACAAGGCACAACAACTCTTGGTTTATGGTATCCTAAAGATGAAAAATTTGATTTATGTGCATACACTAATACAAATTGGGCAGGGGATGTAGATGATAGAAAGAGTACCACTGGCAGTGCATTCTTTCTTGGTAGCAGATTGATTTCATGGTTAGGCAAGAAACAAAGTTGTACATCATTATCAACAGCAGAATTAGAATATGTTGTAGTAGCAACTAATTGTACTCAGGTATTATGGATTAAGAAAATGTTGAAGGGCATAAAGGTAAAATATGAAGAAACTATAATCATTTATTGTGATAATTCAGTAGCAATTGATATATCTAAGAATCTGGTATTTCACTCTAAAACTAAACATGTTTCTATCAAATATAATTTTATGAAAGAGAATGTTGAAGCAAAAGAAGTAAGATTGGTTTATGTGAATACTAAAGAGAAGATTGTAGATATCTTTACAAAGCCTTTGCCTAAGGAAACCTTTGAATATCTCAGAGAGCAGCTTGGGGTAATACCCTCACTAGCAGAGACTTAGATGATTGGAGATTGGCATCAAACCGGCAGAAACTAAAGAGAAATCTTTTTTCGACTTTGATGGAGGAGAGCTACTTCTCAGGGGGAGTAGTTGGTTGTATGTTCTGGTATTTCTTCTTAACTGCTTTGGCATTTGATGTCAAAGGGGGAGAGATATCTATGGAAAAACATTATTCATTAGGGGAGAGATATATACTCTTTGTATTTTGGTTTTGATTTCTGGTATTGATCTATTCTGGAGATTGTTGGTTTTTGGTTTTTGGCATTCTGTTTTGGCACTTAGATGTTTTTCCATCTAGTGTTGCCATCAATGCCAAAGGAGGAGATTGTTGATATTATGGATGTATTTCATTGGTTTTTTCATTGATGTCAACACTTATCGTTTTGGAGATCTACATTGTTGATTTGGCACTATGGTTATATTGGTTTACTCTTGAACCAGCACATTGTATTCACCGGCAAGGTCATGACTTATGCATAATCACCAGTATATGCTCACCAGTAGGTTTTATAGCTCACCGACATAGATGATGAATTATTATCATCTGGAGATCACTTGATTATGTCAAAGACATGGTTTGGATACTTGGTTTTGGTGTTTTGGTTATTGGTCTAATTGGGTTGACATATTTGTTATTACCGGCAGATTGGTCTAGGTTATGAACTAGTATACATTATCTATTCTAGATCAGCACGACATGTTATGGAGATGATTTATTGATTGGATATTGTTGTAAATGTATTGATCTGACATGTTGTATTCCATCAAGACTTATTTGTAATTGATTTAATTGTAATATTCTTTGTGACCCAACCTACACATTTGGTCTTAGGTTTTGTATAAATGTAAGATCTCATTTGTGAGATAAAGTGTGGAATTGTGGTATGGTATTGTAACTTGGTATGTGTGAATATTGAAGATCATATGATCAGATCATAGAGCAAATCAAGCAGACATCGTTTGAAGGTTCAACGAAGGTTTGAAGGTATTTATCAGAGCTTAAACCGGTACTAAATCTAGCATTGCAGATGCACTTTGAAGCAGTACATTATTCTAGGATTTAACCATCCTACTGTAGTCATTGCGACTCCCATTTGAGAAGTGTGCTCTATGCGGTTGGCCTTTCTGCATCTGCAGACCCCATTTGTATACACATACTATTTGCAGTAGTATCATCTGATTATGGGTAAGGTTTCCCACCATGGTTTTTCCCTTTATAGGGTTTCCACGTCAAAAATATATGTGTTATGTGTTGTGGATGTTGTTTCTCTTTCTGTTTCATGCATTAAGTTTCACTGGTATTGATATTAACTACTAATCTATTAACCGATATTAAGTTTTATTAAGTATTAAGTTGGATTAAGTTATAATTGGGTTGAAATTCATTGGCAACTGATTTACCCCCCCCCCCCCCTCTCAGTTGTCCTTCTGGTTCCTAACAAACATGTTGAGGTCCCTCAATTAGAAATCTATAATGGAAAAGGTGATCCTCTTGCGCATGTCAAAACATTTCAAACCTTGTGTACCAATTTTTCTTATGATCAAAGATTGCTTGCAAAATTGTTTACCAAAACACTAAGAGATAAGGCTTTACAATGGTATTTCTCTTTGCCTTCTTATTCTATAACATCCTTTCAACAACTAGAAAATGCTTTCATCCAACAATTTCAAAACAACATTGGTCCTAAAATCACTTTGACTGATTTAATGCATTGTAAACAAGGTGTTCGAGAAAAAGTGACCGATTTCATTGGTAGATATAATAATTTGTGTGCTCAAATTTCTTTTCCTATACCAGCTAATGATATTCAAAGAATTTTCATTTCTAATTTGCAAATAGATATGAGGGAAAATCTTCTTTTGTCTGAGTTTACTTCATTTTCACAGTTGTGCGTAACACTCCACAATTATCAATTGGTTGTGATTCAAATGGATCAATCCACTCCTATGGCTCCGAGTGATAAGGGGGAGAGTGTTCAACAACTATTTGTGAAGTTAAAACTAAAAAAAAAGATTCATCAAGATCAATGATACAATCAACAACCACAATGTAAATGATACAACAGGTGTGCCTTCTATTTCTAAATTTTTCCAAAGAGAAAGACAGTTTACTCCTTTGAATGAATCTTTGCATAGTATTATGTCTCAGTTGTTGCAAAGAAATGTTATCAAACTTCCTCCTATAAAACAAGTTGATCCTTCTAAACTTGCATCCCCTTATTTTGATAACAATTCATTTTGACAATTTCATTATTATCCTGGTCATGATACTAAGAAATGTTTCGCACTGAAAAATAAGATTCAAGATTTGATTGATAATAATACTATATTTGTGGTAGATGTGAATGATAAAGGGAATAAATTAGTAGCTCCTCCTAATCAAAATCTTAAGATTTTCACTTATCCCTTGCCTTCTCATACCTCTAATGTTATTGAGATTGTGCCTACTTCTTTCTCTTCTAAGGAATTCACCTCTATGGCTCCAAACTTGGTAAATATGGTAGAAATTTAAGATATGCCTAAGGATCCTTGTATTACATTTGACCCTAGTGAGACCATTAGAGCACATGATGGCCCTTTATACATAGTTGCAAAGGTTAAGGATATACCTTGTCATGATGTCCTTATTGATCCCTCTTGCATGGTTAATGTCATCATTGAGGAGTATCTTTTCACTTTACAATTGCATAAACCAATATATGATGCTTATAATGTGGTTGTGAAGTTATTTGATGGATTGTCTTGTCCTACCATTGGCTCTATCACCCTTTCTGTTGAATTTCATACTTAATCCATGGATGTCAGCTTTGTTATCATACCCTCTTCTGAGCAATTCCATGTGAAGTTGGGCTATCCTTGGCTATCTTACATGAAGGCTATTTCTTCTCCAATCCACAAGTATCTAAAATTTCCTCACAATGGAGAAATAATAATCGTGAACCATAGCTTACTTCGTCCATCCGAAAGAAGCCATAGTGTTCCTATTGATTTATTTTGGCCTAAGCAATTTCAGTCTCTTCCATCAAGCAACAATGCTCTTTTTCAATCTTATCAAAAATGGAAGAAGGATATGATATTATCCTTAAGTCAAATTAGATCGCCAACACTTGACATTCCTATCATACTTGAAGATAAGGTTCTTCCCCTCGTGGATAGACCTGATCTCCCTTCTAAGGAAGATCATCAACCTATTCTTATGGATGTGACTATACCTTCTCCTAAGAAGAACAACAATATTCTTCCTAAGGTTAGACATGTACCTCCTCCTCATGATGGACCTAGTCTCCTTCCTACACCTAATATTCCTCTATGGAGCAGTTCCACTTCCTTCCTCTTATCAAGAGAAGAGGCCCGCTTCTCCTCTTTTTCAACCTAAACCTTCAACTATCAATGAGAGAAACATTCCTACTTTTTTAAGTGTTCCTCCTCCTTCTCAGCCTTCCACTAAGACTTGATGAAATCGTTGTGCAAGAGAGCGTTGATGAAGATGTCATGTTCGAGCTCGTGAAGCCATCCCTCAAAATACTAAATCCCCTCAAACTCCTTCAGTTGACATGATTCCCTTTTCTCCTAAGCAAGATATTCAACCTAAATCTCCAAATCATAAGTTGCACAAAACATGTGATGGCTTTACTCCTATTCGTGTTCTTGATCCTCTTTCTCTAAATTTTGATGAAGAAATGAGTGAAAATTTTATTCATGATGGAAATACAACTCCTAATGCTTTTGATAACGAGTATGAATATGTTGATGTGGACAAGCATTTATCAACTGAATTTTCACAAACCCTAATCCTAGCTCCTAGAATCAAACAAAGTGACTTACAACATGAGCATAGTCCTTGTTTGGATCTTGTGATAGCTCCATCTATTGTGCTTGATGTCACTCCTCTGGCATGTTTCTCGCCTTCCCGAAATAGTGATCAGCAAGATCAAGAGGTGGATGTCGTGCTAGATTAGCAATATTAGCACTTTAGATCTTCTCTCTCTCTCCTTTCTTGCTCTTTTGTGACCATTCTTCTATGTGTATTCATGTTCTCCTATTATCCCCTTAATGTCTACTTGGGATGATGCAAAGCATTGATATCCTTTCTTTTTCTCTTTCATGTTGACTCAAAAGACTCTTATCTTCCCTTTCTTCCAAGGAAGTTTCCTTTTTGGGGGGAATGACGATTATTATATGCACATACATATATGATATACATGAGTTATCATATAGCATACTGACCCCGAGGAAAATGAAACTACCTCATTTTTGTGTTCATTATCCTTGGGTTTATTCCTCGATTGGGAGCTAAATCCTTGCGATAACATGCTCCCTTTATTCTCTCTCTTGGGTGTATCCTACCTTAAAGAAATCACTCCTGATAAGGCGTGTGCAATCACTTTAACATGGTGGCATACACTCTACTCATATTTTCCTTCTTGATACTTAGAATTACTTAGTGAACTCTATTGCTTTGTAATCTTTGGTATCCTTGCTTTCATGACTCATACTGAGGGGAACTTTGCTACTTGCAGTCATGGTTCTCCCCTTTTCGATCTTCCCTTTTACTTTGTCATTCAAAGTCATAAGATCCTAAATCCACTGAGGGCTTGAAACATCTTGCCTCCTTGATGTGGTAAAAGTCTTTCAATCTTGTTTCCTTGTACTTTACCGACAGTATTGGCATACGCTCATACTCCCGCTAAAGTGAGGGCTAAATGTAGTGTCATAAAATTGTGACCCTAGAAATTTTTGACCACATTAGGGTCCTTACGCATGCAAAATCAAATCCCCTAGCCTGATCAAAGATCAGAGACTACTCAACCCCTAAAAACTGCTTCTCCTTTGCCCTTCGCACCACCCTATCTGCACTCTACCCTAGAGAAAAGGGCAAGAAAGGGGTGTGGTACCTCTATCCTCCAAGGAAAAGGGTGTGGTGCCCCTGTCCCTACCCTATTTTGGGGCAGGAGCCTTCCTAAGTCTGCACTGAAGGTTGTGCAGGGAGCAGGAAAACTTCCCTGATGTCAACCTATGACAAAAATCAGTTTCATTAACCCTAATTGACAAGTATAAAAGTTGCATTTTCCTTCTCATTTGTATAAGTTGGTTTAAGCAATAACATAGATACATGAGATCATGCATTTAAGCATTCAAGACCATTCAAGCATTCTTTTCCAGCATTGAGCATTCTTAAGTCTCCCTTCAAGGCTAGGTGTTGCATTCAAGTCAAGGATTCAACCATTGTGGAGGAGATTCATTCCAACATTCAACTTCATACAAGCATTTTCACCTACATTCTATCTACAACCTCCCTTGAGGTGATTTACATTACAGTCTTTCAATTACATTAACTTGTAAGTACTTTCATAATTTAGTTAATTCCAAAATTGAGGTTTGACCTGAAGGCAAACCCCTAATCCCAACCCATTTTCCTCTCTTTTCTGTGTGTAGGTTGCAGGTGTGCAGCTGTACTTTTGGATTTGGACTTCATTTGCAAAGGTGGAAAAACCATTTTCATGATTATGTAAATTTTTTGGAGGACCATGTACACTTTCGCCACGATCTAGACAACTTTTCCTCAAATTCATAGGCAGCTTCGTCTCGACATATTACTGCTAGATCCAAGTGCACAACTTCATCCCACACTCTGATCTTGAGTTATTACTATAGACACCTAAAAATGTCTCATTGATCATATACTAATTATTCGTCTAATTAGTTAAATAATTCTTTAATTCTTTTAATTAATTTAATTAACTATTCTTCTAATTTCATATTTCCTCATCATCTTACTAATTATTCTATTTCTTATTCTTTCATCATTTAATCATTTTAATCATTTTCTAATGTTAATTAAACATTTATTATTTAATTAATTATGGTTAAATCTCTAATTTAAATAATCTTTATTATTTAAATAAATTAATTCTCAATTTCTATCTCTAATCATCTAATCATTCAACCCTTTTTCTAAATATTAATTAAATATTTATTATTTAATTAATTATGATTTAATTTCTTTAATTTAAATAATCTTTATTATTTAATTAAAGTCCATTTCTAACATAATTAAATAGTTTCTTTAAATTAGTTAATTAACTAATTAATTCTTCCATTTCCAAATCCCCAAATTCTAATTTCATTTAATTTATTATTTCTTCTAATTTCTTCCAAATTCAAACACGTGCGTGATTTCAAAAACCAAATTGAAAATCAAAGTCAAGTTCTAAATATATTCAAATGCTAAATTGAATTAAAATAAATTCAATTATTTGAATAAATTTCATGCAAAGATTAAATTGAAAATCTAAGTTAAAATGCAAGCACGTGCTAAATTAATTAATTCAATCAATTATTTAATTAAATCATTTATCTCTTCAGTCTCTATTTCCATCTTTCAGTTAGCTTTTTCTGAATTAAGCTTTCTTTGTCATCCTCTTTATTTCCTCCAATCATTCTTTTTCTTCCTTTAGTCAACTTTTTATCAATCAGTTGAATCAATTAATCTATTCAATCTATTGAGTTTCACTCCTCCAATCAGCAGTTCAACTATCAATTTTCGTTTGAGCTCACCTAAGTTCCACCTCTTGATCAATTTGTTCCACCTTTCAATCAATCTTCTCCAAAAATCTATAAATTGAGCATCCAATCTCCATTTTCAATCCTCTTCAATCCTAGACAATTTATTCTGAATCACGAACTTCGAATCTTTGTGTCACTTGTAGGTTACCAGTGCAATATCTGAGAGACATCATACCGCATAGAAGAGAAGAGCAATGGAAGCTATATGCAATCTTGGAATAGGGAGTTTGATTTGAATTATTTTAATTCCTATTTGTTTGATATTGTATTATTTCATTACCTTGTTTGTTAGGATTCTTTTATTAGATAGGGATTCGTGATTTCTCTTTGATTCTAATTGATTGTTTTGATTAAGATGAATTTTACATATGACATTTTGGTGAACCTGGCATGAAACATAACTAATTAACCTTCTTTATGTTTTGTGTGATTTTTGCAGATCGTACAGATTTTTCATTTTTTTCAGGTTGCATGAATTTCAAGAAAAGATTTTCAGTTACGCAATTGCGCTTACATCATCACGCAATCGCATAGATAGCACTACGCATTCGACCACTTGGGGTCACGCATTCGCTCTAACAGGGTTACGCAATCATTCTGTCCAAATCACGCAAGCGCCCTTTCCGGATCACGCATTCACAGGGAGAATTGTTGTCTAATTTTTTCTTTTGTCTGTCATTTCATCTGTCTAATTCTGTCTAAAATTGGGTTAATCTGGGATCAAATTGCTTCTATTTCATGATTTGATTATAACAGTTTATGGCAAGAAAAGTACAGTTCAGGATTTCAGGTGCAAGAAGGATGAAACAACAAAGAAGAGAAGCCAAACACTATCAAAAGGTTCTCTAGGCAGAAAAGCAGATCCAAGATTCAGAAGATCAACCGGTCTTTGATAGATATAACAGCTTATTTCTTTCTTATCAAGTTAAATATGATCTAATCAATATTGAGTGGATGAAGAGAGATTTGGCTAGGGCCTCACAATTGGTTTTGCAGGTTTCTGATCGGGTTTAGTTTTCTTTTATTTTTTATTTTTATTTTTATTTTTTATTGTCTACTTGTCTGTCATGCAATCAACTTGTTAGTGCTACGCAATCGATCAGTTATCATCATGCATTCAGTCTATCAGAATTACGCATTCGCTCTATTATAATCATGCAATCGCACAGGTACAGTTAAGCATTCGCTTATGTCAAGTTTCGAGTTTCTATTTTCTATTGGTTTGATTTTACTACTAATCTCCTGTTTACAGCCTGTGGTAGATTTACAGAAAGGATTAGATTAGCATTTTTGCATGCATCACCTAACACTTCATCTTTTGGTGCTTAAAATCAACAACAGTTAAAATGGACATGCATGGATAATCTCACACTTTGTTGTTTGGTGCTTAAAATAAACATGGGCTAAAATTGACATGCATGTATCTCACACTTTTATCTTTTGGTGCTTAAAATTGATAAATGGTTAAAATTGACATGTATGCCTTCATATTTCGATTTGGTGTTTAAAATGGACATGCACATGCGTATTCATCACCTAAATTTGGGCTATAAAATGAACGTGAATCAGACTGCATTAGATTAAATCATATTTCTTTTTCTTAAGGTAAAGAATTTTTATCATTTTGGGGGTGGACCTATTGTTGCATTAACTGAGTTTCCACCCACCTTTGAGGTCTTGGGAGAAAGGAAGGAGGTGACAACAACATCCAATTTTTTATTTTATTCTACATAGTGAGGGGTATCTTTGACTGGGGATTTCATCACCCCATAGAGGTACTTCGAATTCGGATGCATTGGGGATATCATCTCTCCCAACATACTCTCGAGCGGGTTTTTTGAGCCGCTATATAAGTATACTGTTCAGGCGGCTAGAGTGTTGAGTGAATTCAATGTATGTGGGGGCCTTCCCTGCACTGATAAGCTCAATTAAAGTCTTAAGTGGCTTGCTCGGAGAATCCATTGCTGGATTAGGATCCATCGAAACCTAATACTATGAAACAATTTAGTTGCCAAAAATCCTACATTTAGTTATTCCAAGAGTGTGGATCATACCCCATAGATACCCTTAATGTACCTTACATTATGATACAGAAATCCCTCAGCTATAATATCTTCAGATCTTCAGGGTAAGAGAGACTAGCATGCCCGAGAAGTGTGTGCCATGGAGTGGAGCCAGTGCTGCTAGACTCTCTATCTGTTCATTTTGTCTCAATATTTCATAAGGGCCTCACTGAATGGTGTCCACTTTCCAGCCTAAGATTTTATTCCGTGCTTTTTTATGTATCATTGTGCTAGACCAGTATTGAGTTAGTCCCTTGGGATATTTCAGGCCCTATCCTACGTATCTCTGAATTTTTTGAGATTGTATGAAAATTGAGTCAGTCAGCTATACATACCTCCAAGCAATTGTTCTCAAATTTGGAAAACTACATAAACTTGTCATACACATGAAGTTACAGAAAACAAAGTCCATTTTGAAACCAAAAAAGTCCTTGCATACTTGTGACCCTAGGAAGTCTTTTGCATAGTCCCACTTACATCCTCATTATCATCCAAAAGTCTTCATGTAGTCCTCATTCACGTCTTCATTATCATCCATAGTCATTGCATAGTCCTAATTTTGAGTCAACATTATCATATACGTCTTCATCTAGACCTCATATACGTCTAAGTCCATTATCAGTGGAGAATACAAGAATTACAGGTCTACGGTGATTCACAGTTGATTGTAAACCAGGTAAATGATGATTACAACATAAAGGATGACAAACTCATACCTTACAAGAAGCTAGTGAAAGATTACAAAGAGCACTTCAACAAAATCACCTTTGAACAGATCCCAAGAATACAAAACAAGGCAACAGATTCCATGGCTACCATAGGATCTCTAATTAATATGCCTACTAATGAAACTCAGTCTGAGTTTATCATAGAATAGTTGATGCTATCGGCTTATGAGACTCCTTCAGCAAAACATGTATGTATAATTGTGAGTCCAGAATCACCTTGTTACAATGAAATATATGCATATTTACACACTCAATACATATCACCGGATCTGTCCAGAAATCAAAAGAAGACATTTATTTGTCAGGCATCTAGATACACCATTATAGCTGATAATTTGTACATAAAGGACTTTGATGGGACTCTTCTCTGATGTCTTGATGAGAATGAAGCACACCTTGCTTTAAAGGAAGTCCATGATGGAATTTGTGGGGCTCACCAAAGTGGTCCACTATTGTCAAAGAAATTGTTGAGAATAGGTTATTACTGGCCAACCATGGAAAAGGATGCTTACAAATATGTACAGAAGTGTAAACAATGCCAAATGCATGGAGACCTCATTCATGCACCAGCACAAGATCTTCAACCCATTACATCACCATGGCCATTTTCACAATGGGGATTAGATATAGTGGGTAAAAACAACCCTACATCTTCCAATGGGCACAAGTTCATATTAATAGCCATGGAGTACTTTACCAAATGGATTGAGGCAATTCCTCTTACATACACCACTAGAAAGCAGATATCAAAATTCATGCTCAACTACATTATATGCAGATGCGAGGTTCCAATGTGCTTCGTGATGGATAATGGGCATCCATTTAAAAACCAGGAAGTGAAAGAGTTGTGTGACAAGTTTCACATACAACAGAGATTTGCCACACCATACTATCCACAAAGCAATGGACAAGCAAAGGCTACAAATAAAACAATATTGAAAATTCTTAAGAAATTTGTCATTGATATAGGACAGGACTGGCATCTCCAATTAAATCCTGCTCTTTGGGCTTACAGAATAGGAGTACACACACCTACAGGAGCAACACCATATTCCTTAGTCTATGATACAGAAGCAATACTCCCCATTGAAATAGAAATACCATCTCTAAGAGTTTCCTTACAGAACATCATATCAGAGGAAGAGTATAGAGTAGCAAGGTTACAAGAACTCGAAACCCTTGATGAAAAAAGACAAACAACATTCAACCATTTACAAGGATATCAAAATAGACTGAGACAGAGTTATAATAAAAGAGTCCACCCACGAGCTTTTGAAGTGGGATATCTAGTCCTTAAAGAGAATCAAAGGAACCTAGCGGAATGAGAAAAGCCAAGGAAATTCAAACCTAACTAGCTAGGTCCCTTCATAATAACAAGGGTTATAGGAAATGGAGCATATAATTTGGCTACCATGGAGGGAGATCCACTCTCTGACCCTATGAATAGCATGCACCTTAAACGATATTATACCTAAGGGTTGTGTAGTTTAGGTTTTATTTTCCGCATTGCATATCATATCATTCAAAACAGTGCATTACATATAGTTTCTTTTTCAAATGCATCACATTCTCAAAGATTTTGTATTTTCATATAGAATCAATAAAACAAGGCAACTATTCAAGTTTATCATTCGTTTGCATTGAAGAGAAACAAGGGTCCTCTCCTTTCTTAGATATTCAGATATGAAGTCTTTGAGGTCGTAAGGTCATTCATTTTCAACATTACCCTATGACAATGCTTTACTTATGGTTGGGTAGTGATTTCACTATTTGAGACTTGTTAACCCAAAATCTATCAATTGTTATACCTCAAACACATAATAAATCTCTATTTCATTCTAGACACCTAGTTGATCATATGACTAGTGAAAAATCTAAAATTCTACTTCAGTGCTGATGTAATTGTCACACCCAAGTAGGTTTCCTTACTTACAAGTCAAGGCAAGAAAATAAAAATTAAAAAAAGAGCTATGCCAAATATACATCTCAAGGCAAAAGAGAAATGCTATATAACTGAAATATAATGCATGCAAGTGCGACAAAAAGCTTGACTATGGGAACATGCAAGTAACTCCATCAGGGCTATGAACGCCTACTAGGAATGGAGTAATATTTGAGAGATTACAATCTATAACCTTGTCAAAGCTCTCAAGGCTTGCTGGCAGCGAGGCTCTATTCGGGACGCTTTTGAAGTTAGGATAATCCATGTAGCTAGTCATATAGGATGCTAAGGATCTTTAGTGAACACAAGAGCAAGAATTAACTCATTTGCCCACACATGGGCAAAAGAAGATCAAAGTTTCAAGAACCAATGGGGAAGTTTTTTGTGTCTCCATTTGTAAATCTTAGTCACTAAGTCTGTTGGTTTGAATGATCCTAGGGACCTTAGAGATCGATTGACTGCTTATCTCTGAAATGTTTTGCACCTTTATTTCAATTGGTGTATTACAAATGCTAAAAAAAACACAGTCAACCTTGTCTGAATAGGAAATGCATCTTCATCATATTGCATTCACATAGGTCATGTCAAAACTTCATTGTCTCCACATACATCTACAAATCATCATGTCATACAGGTCTGCACACTGGAGGCATAATTGAAAAAATCCTAAAAATCTGTATAAAGTCCTGAAAAACTCAAAATCCAAAAACATTGAAAAACTTAAAATCCAAAAACAGCGAAAAACTCAAAAATACCAAAAACATCCATATAAGGTCCTAAAAAAATCATCCAAAAACATTCAAATATGGAAAACATAACAACCAAAAATATCTGCAAAACAATCCTTCATAATCCAAAAACATCTCCAAAATGTCCTGAAAAAATCAATCAAAAACATTCAAATATCGATCTACATAATCCAAAAACATCAAAAAAGCTCTTGGAAAAGAACTAAAAATAAAAAATCAATCAAATCAGAAAAAATTGCAATAAAATGTCTTGTGAGAAAAAAATACCCTAGCAGATATCTAGAAAATACTTCGCACGAAGTTAACAAAGGATACGACTATCCAGTCAAACATCTGCAATCAATTGATCAAACTGTCTTATCAATCATATCATATCCATATCAAAGTGATCATTATATTGTCTTAAACAGAAGAGGATACACTTGAAATTAGACAGGTCAGTCTTAAATGGGGTCCGTAACTTTATGAGATCAGACATTATCAACTATCACATCAAGCAACTAAGAACAAAGGCACAAGGTCAGTATAGCTGCTGAATTTTGTCCGGGTTAATCTTAATCTTTTATCATTTGGTGATAGATTATGTTCCTATGCTACTTAAGGATGTCCACAAGTGACTAGAGGAGCCATTGATTTTCTCCAAGCGTGGCCCAATAGGTTTCGCAGGCACTCCAAAACCAGTTTGTCCCTCTGGAAATAAATTAGAGATGCCACATCACACACTCCAGACATTGTTTGTTTGTATTGCATACTCTCTATGTATTTATCACCCTTTAACACTTTCCTCTTCTTTTCTCCAATTGCTCTCTTCTAGGCAACTAATGAGCTCGTTTCCATGTCATTCAAGATAATGCCTGCTTGCTTTCTTTTACGAAATTTGCTTGCACATAACTCTTCAGCTTGTATGTTTTGCTTCTGTACAGATATAGATTTTAATTCATGCTCAGATAATAATTAAATAAAATAAGCATTTGTAAAGAAAAGATTTAGTCATTCGATGTTACATATTATCTGATGGAAAGATCCTAGACAATTCTTGGAGAAAGGAAACATCATTGATAATCATTTTTTGCAAATAACACTGAATCAAATAAATAATAAATGTTTTATGCAATTTTTAAAAGTAGAACTCATTCAACGCTTTCATGCACCGACGACAAAGTCATTTGACCCACATCATCTCTCACCGTCGGAATTACAATGACAACTAATAAAACATTCGACAAGGATGTTGTATATCCGACGTCACTTCCATGTTGGACAGTCGTCGAGGAGCAAACATAGCATTCGTCAGAATTCTAACAGAAATCCACCAAAATTTGTGGTCAAGGGAGCAAATATAGCCGCCGTCGGAGGAGTTCATAACATCGTCGGACGACCAACCCAAATGGCATCATCAAGAAGCCCGATGACGAGTTTTTGATGGTAAAGTTGGTCGAAAGTCCGATGTTGTGTCGTCGCAAATCCGATAATTAGCCATCGGAAATTAGGCCCAAATGCACTAGTGAATAGTCCTATTATTCCTCTCATCAGCTCCATTATGTTAAGGATTCCTAAGTGTAGATAATTCAATTGGTGTAAATTATCCTCTTCTGTCAGATCTCAAACACTTGATTTTAGCATCTATTTGATTCTTAATAATAGATTTTAATATCTTAGAACTATCAAATGCTTCAAAATTTTCTCTTAAGAAAGTAACCCATGTCATTCTAAAATAATCATCAATAAGTAACATAAAATACATTTTACCATCTAGTCCTATTATCCTTCTAGGTCCATACAGATCTGTATGAATCAACTCCAAAGGCCTTGTAGTAGAATATTCCTTGTTCTTGATCTACTCCTTGTTTTCTTTCTCAACTGACATTCCTTGCATAATGTATTAGCAAGTTTGATAATCTTTGATAAATCTCTCTAAGCATGAGTTGAACTAATCTTCACCAAGTTGTCAAAGTTAACATGTCCCAACCTTTTTCTCCACAACCAACATTCATTTCTTTGCACTAGAATATAGATACTTCCTCTATTTTCCTTCTCATAGTAGACATTTCCATTTATTCTTATTCCTTCTACATCCAATCTTTCGGAAGCTCCCTTTCTAATTTCACATCCAAACCCATGAAAAATGAGCTGATAAGATTTTAGTTCACATCTGACTCACACTCAAAAGACTATGTCTCGGAGCATTAACATAATAAAAATCATATGTCTTATGATTACCATCAATAGTTATGGTTCTTTTACCACAAATGGGTGGTACCTAAATTCACAAAAAAAATTTACTGATCCACCATCACATAGATTTTAAAGTTTATAAACTTCTTTCTATCACTATTCATATGATTTGAGCATCCAAAATTAATGATCCAAGCAATAGGTGTTGGCAAATGCACACTCCAATGAGAAATTGTAGGTGATTGAAGGTTTTGTCATTGATGGCAACCTTGCAATCTTATGATACCGGCAAGACAATATACCGGCACCGGCAATGACAAACCCTACACCGGCACACAGGTCGCCAGCAGACAAAGGAAGGATACTGGCATCTTGGCCAACAGGAATTTTGTTTATAATGTATTTTGTAATTAATTGTAAAATCATTGTAAGCCGACATGGCGAGTTGTAATATGACTCATATATGTATGAGATCATTGTAGAACATTTTGTAATGGAATTGTAAGGAAGAATAATGTGTAAGGTGAAATAAGGCAGACCTATTATGCGAATTATAGGTTAAGGGTTTATGTATGCAGCAAAGCTAAAACCGGTACTAGATCTGGCATAGAAGATGTTATTTTGAAGCAGTACAAGACATTGGATTTGTATAATCCATTTTGTAAGTCAGTGTGACCTCTTATTTTGTATTTGAGCAATGAGCTCTAGGCACTTGGCCTTCCTGCATGTGTAGGCCCCTATTGTAGCAGTAATATTCTCTTATTGGCCAGTAAGTGAATATTGTGGGTCACAAATCCCACCGAGGTTTTTCCCACACTAAGTTTCCTTGCTAAAACTACTGTGTTATGATGTGCTTTTCATGTGCTTTTTGTTATCTCTGTTTATTGCATTACTTTTTGTTCACCAGTATATAGTATTGATATGCTTTACATGTTTTAAAGAAAGAAAAGTATATAACCGGTTAGATACTAATTCACCCCCCCCCCCCCCCTTCTCAGTATCTTTGGGAATCCTAACAATTGGTATCAGAGTTTGGTCCTCTATTTTTAGAATCCTAATAGCTTGAGGAAGATCTTGCACCCGGTAGAGATGGAAAACTTAAGAGAACAATTGAAAACAACTCTTTCAGACTATGATGCAGAAAAACTGAAGAATATCAAACTTGAGGATGATCTAAAAGCTGCTCAGGATATCATTCAAGCACTTCAAGAGAATTACACTATAGCAAGGAATAAAAGAAGAGAACTTTGTGAGAAGATGTAGAAAGAGGGAGATGAAAAGGAAACTCTTAAAGATCTGGTAAACAAACTAAGACAAGAGATGAGTACAACACAGAATGAGATGCAGGATACGACTATGAGATTTTGCAAGGAAATTGAAGATAGGAAGAAAAATGAAGAAGATCTAACTAGAAGACTGAGTGATGCTGCAAATGAAAACACAAGACTTAGTTATGAAAATGATATGTTGAAGATAGATCTGATGCATACACAAAATGACTCAAATGAACTTATGAGACAGAAAGAAATTTTGGAAAGAGAACTAGATACTGCAAATCAGCACAAAGAAAAATTCAAGAAAAGCTCAGAAGAACTAGGTGACATGTTGAAGAATCAGAAACCTAATGGTGACACTTGTGACCTTGGCTTTGAAGCTGGTGAAAGCTCCGGTATTGCAAACACACATGATCATAGAAAACCGGTAAGACAACCTATTGCTTATAAATTTAATGGCAAATGCTTTAACTGTAACAAGTATGGTCATAGAGAAAATCATTGTAGATCTAGAAATTATCAGAACAACAATACACCCACCGGTCAATGTTCTAAATGCAACAAAGTTGGTCATAATTTAGAAAATTGCAGAATGAATGTAAAATGTTATGTTTGTGCAAGATTTGGACATTTATCTAATCAATGCAGAACACAAACCGACATAGGATATGGGAAAGCTATTCGGAAAAATAATGTGACTTGTTATGCTGTAACAAGATTGGACACATTGCTAAATTTTGTAGAAGCAAGCCCTCATCGGAAAATAACAAAGGTCCTAGTTTGAAAGGTAAAGAAAAAGTTGAAGAGGTAAAGCAGGAATTCTCAAAATAGTGGATCAAAAAATTAGAACTGAATGTTGATGGGAATACTCCTCCACCGACAGAACAGAGTAACACTCCACCAGCAAGAGACTCTTCATCTAACTGAAGGAAAATCCTTTGAGGGTTTAGCAACAAAATGAGAAACATGCTATTATTCCCTCGGTTGATGGTGAGAAGTTGATATTACTTCTTTACCGGCATATAAGTTAAGTTGAGACTTAATCGACAAGCATTAAATGTGGCAGATGAAGAAAATAACATTATAAAACAAGTGTTTTGGCTCCATTTTCATTTCACCAAGCATTCAAATCTTCGAGAGTGTGAAAATCATGAGCAAAGGCATTCCAAGCAAAGAAGCAAAGCAATCCATCAAATCTCTCATGTCTAAGGCAGATTAAGGTATTTATAGCTATGGCATCCTCATCTACTCCTGAATTTATTGCAAACCCTACTGTTGTCGAAGTTATTAAATGTCCTAGACCTGTATTCTAGCTAGTTCCCAAAATTGCCAAGAAAGATGATAGTTTAGGTGCATTCTCTCAAATACCTAAAGGGGTAGTTTATGCTGAAGACCCTAGAATGTATATGCATTGTCATATAGATGAATTGGGTGATGATGAAATTAAGAATATGTATAAATTTGTAATCTGTGATGAATCTGGAAATGTTAAAGTTGAACACAAGATAATTGAAACCCTAGGTTTTACTGAAATTCTTAGTATCCTGGATTTCCCCAAGGATATCATAAGAATTGTCCTAACTAGGGTTCATGGCGAATTCTTTTGGTTGGACTCTATTCACAAGATTACCAAAGAAGTAGTAGAGGTTGTGACAGGGTTACCCTCCACTGGCAACAGACCTGACAAATCTAAGAAGGTCTCAAATGATTTAGTGACAAAACTAACTGGTGCAACATCCGACAAGAGATCACTAAGGGTGAATGATGCAATGGATATCAATGTGAAATTTATCAGTATGATCTTAGGTTACAAGTCTACACATACAAATAGGTTAAACTCAGTTTCTAGCCTATGCATTAAAAGTGCCCATGATATGGTGAATAATAATGCAAGAATAGACATATGTGAATGGCTTAAGGATGAACTGATTGATAATTTGGGTAAGATAAAGAAAGATAAGAAAATAACTTTTAGATTTGGAAATCTACTTGTTTGTCTGATGTTGTATATAACCAAACAAGTACCCGATATTGGCACTAAAGACTTCGGATATGATATACCGGTAGGAAAACAACTATCAGCATTGTTGAACAACATGGGAGAGAATAGGGAAAAGAACTTAAATGAGTATTTTCAGACATTGAAAGCTCGAATGAAAAAAAGAGTGAGGTTATCACAAGCTATTGTAGATAAGTACCAAAAAGAAATATGTTTTGTAATAAAGAAAGATGAGATTTGGATGGAGGTAGTTATTCCTAGAACCATCTAGTTCACTGAAATGGGATATGAAATTGATGACAATATAATAGAAACCCATGCAAAATCCCTCCTAGAAGCTCCTAAGGAACCTGAGGAAGAAGTATTTGGTAATGTTGAAACCTTAGAGAGTCAAATTCAATCAAAGAATAGTTAAAAAGGTTGAGGCAACTATTAGAAAAGGTACCTAGTAGGCAAAAGCAATCAAAGAAAATGTGCTAAAGCAAACCGGTATAATTGAAGGTGAACTAGAAGCAATCCAACCAGAAACACACCTATCACTAATTAGAACTTCTTCAGAAAGTGATATACCAACAGTATTTAAGAGAGTTGAAAGGAAGAGAAAACCTTCACCAACACCTTCTCCTACACCAAAAAGACAAAAGCAATGGGTAGTAAGGCCCCTAGCAAAGAAATTGACTCCGAAGAAGAAAAAGTTGACTCCTAAGAAGAAGTCTATAGCTCCTATTAATAAATTACTGGATGAAATTACTGAGGATGGTAAATTGAAGAACATCAGCAAAATGTATAACACACTAACCGATGATGATAAAGATAAAGTAGAGAATAGTGTAATATTGCACTTGGATATTTTTAAAAAAAATTTGATGCAATTAGTTGATGAAATACTGGCAGATCTCTACAACAGACTTGAAGCTAGGAGAGTAGGTATTATTGAGCTTGATAAGAAAATAAAAATTGAAAAATTACTTATTGTACATCCTGTTAACTCACCTGATGAGATAGATAAATTGATCTCTGAGGCTAACCGATCAGTATTTTCAACTTCTCACCGACATGTAGCACTAATGGCAAGGAGAGCAAATGAGATAGCAGAGGAAATGATAGATGCATGGGATATATTCCCGGTAGAAAAGGAAAAATAGGAAGAATATCTAAAACCTAAACTCTTCAAAGTATATCAAAAGGATAGGGACAAAGGAAAAGGTAAGGTTGGTGGTCCACCTAGTATAAAGATAATAGACAACTTACCACCACCACCTTCAGATACTCCATCGATAGACACTACTGAAAATCAACCGGCAACAGAGAGTATGGACACACCACATGAGGATACAAATACTGATTCTAAGGTGTTGTATATAATGAATATCAACACACAGGAAGTCAAGATTGTGGTTGATAAGGAGACAAGTGAGAAAAGAGATGTGGCAACTGAGCCACCGGTAGAAGACACAAAAGCTGAGACAAATATTGAAGATATAGTTGGAAACACTAAAACTGGGAATGAGCAACAAACTGGACAAACAACAGGTACAGAGAAAACTGATAGCATTGGTATTGGGAAACCTACTGAAAACATTTCAGGGGCAAGCACAAAGGAACGGGTAGAAAATGCAGAGTCACAAGCAGAAAAACCAACAGTAGAAACCACTGAAAAATCATCAGAGGGACCATCAAAGAAACCATCTGTGGAGAGCTCAAAGAAACAGGAAGAACAATAGGTACATTCAGAGATAGTGCCACTGGCTTCCACAGAAAAACCTAAACCCTTGGTAGCTGAAATGGAGACACAAACTGATCCTCCAGCAAAAGATGAAAGCAATACCCTCACCGACGGACTACAAATTGTGAAGTCAGTTGGTCAGACATTTGGAACCTCCATGTCTGAATTTAGACCAACAAATGTGACAGAGGTACTATTAGATTCAATTAAGAAAATAACATATTGTAATGTTCTAGCATATAAGGCTATTGATGACATCATACCAATTTTGAAGATGATAGCTCCAAAGTGTAACATAGACAACAAAGATTCTTTGAACCAATTAGACACATCGTCTAAGTATATAACCGGTAACCAAATAACACTGGACAAAATAAATGAGGATACATTTAAGGAGAGATAGATAAAGGAAAAAGAAAAATTCTTTGAGGATATAGTTAAGAAGAACAAAGGAGTGATGGACACTCTTTTACTAGAACTCAATGAAATCATTTTTGACTTTAAGAAATTGTATAGGGATTCATGCAAATTGGATATACTAACAGAAGATCTTGACAAAGAAATAAAAAAAGCACAGGATAAGATTAATAATATTGTTGACAATCTGATTGGAACATCAAACTCATTTTTGGAATTGGAAAAGAAAATTCCAAAGCAAGAAGAGAAAATCAGAAAAATGGAAAATGAAAAACAAGGAATAAAGGACAAAGCAAAGGACTTAAAATGTCGACTTGGTCCAAGATTAGAGTATCTTATTTCTTTGAGAAAAGAAATATCTGAGGCTCTAGTTCCCGGACTAAAAACACCGGAAGTGAAAATGCACATACTCACCGGTACAGTGCAGAGGACTCAAGAAGCCATAAAAGACAGCAAATCTTTTAGCAATGGTATAAATTTGGTTTTGACAGATATTTTTTAGATTGTAACCAATCGGTTACAGGAATCTAGGCAGGACTCCACTGACAGCGATTGACAACCTTTATCATTGATGTCAAAGGGGGAGTAGAGAGATGAGAATAATCAAAAAGACATTTTTGGCAGACTATTTTTGGATATCATTTTTGAACATTTTTTCTCTCATGATTGTTTCCATCAATGCCAAAGGGGGAGATTGTTGGAAAATGCACACTCCAATGAGAAATTGTAAGTGATTGAAGGTTTTGTCATTGATGGCAACCTTGCAATCTTATGATACCGACAAGACAATATACTGGCACTGACAATGACAGACTCTACACCAGCACACAGGTCACCGACAAACAAAGGAAGGATACCGGCATCTTGGCCGAGAGGAATTTTGTTTATAATGTATTTTGTAATTAATTGTAAAATAATTGTAAGCCGACATGGCGAGTTGTAATATGACTCATATATGTATGAGATCATTGTAGAACATTTTGTAATGGAATTGTAAGGAAGAATAATGTGTAAGGCGAAATAAGGCAGACCTATTATGCGAATTATAGGTTAAGGGTTTATGTATGCAGCAGAGCTAAAATCGGTACTGGATCTGGCATAGCAGATGTTATTTTGAAGTAGTACAAGACATTGGATTTGTATAATCCATTTTGTAAGTCAATGTGACTTCTTATTTTGTATTTGAGCAGTGAGCTCTAGGCACTTGGCCTTCCTGCATGTGTAGGCCCCTATTGTAGTAGTAATATTCTCTTATTGTCCAATAAGTCAATATTATGGGTCACAAATCCCACCGAGGTTTTTCCCACACCGGGTTTCCTCATTAAAACTATTGTGTTATGGTGTACTTTTTAGGTGGTTGTTGTTATCTCTATTTATTGCATTACTTTTTGTTTACCGGTATATAGTATTGATATGCTTTACATGTTTTAAAGAAAGAAAAGTATATAACTGGTTAGATACTGATTCACCCCCCTCTCCCCCCCCCTCAGTATCTTGGGGAATCCTAACAATAGGTTCCACTTTTGCATGCATTTTTTTCTTCACAAACATTGAACTTTCCCTCTTATTCTCATCATGTGGATTACCAAACCTTTCACTATCCTTTTCTTTTATGGATAAAAACAATGATTCTTCATTTGAGTTATCACCATCTTTATCTTTAGAGGAGTAGTTTTTTATTAAACAACAAATCCTTTTAGACTTATCTTTCTCACCTACTCTTTTGTTTCTATCATCTCTTCTATAATTATCTTTTTTTTTATGATCATCATTATATTTATCCTCTTTGAAAGTACATCTAGAAGCATAATTACCAATTCTTCCACAATTAAAACTATAGTCACATAAATCTGTCCACTTAATTAAATGAATATTTAGTATTTATTTGATTATTTAACCATCAATCAATATTTAATTAATTCATCTTAACCCTCTTCTCCTATTAATTAAATAAATTATTCAATTTATTTGATTTAATTCACTTAACCAAATTTAGACCATTAATTAAATAAATAAATCATATTTGTTTAATTAAATCTTCTCTCACATTTAAATAAATTATAGGAGTTGAGAAAATACAACACCACAGGAGTCCAAATAATCTCTGCAAGCTGAAAAACCTGTTACAAGGAGAAGCAATGAAGCAAATCACAAAAGGAAAGAATACACGGGAAAAATATGCTCCAAAAGATGAGAGCTCAATAATCTCCAAAATGTATTGTCAATAATAATCCTTCTTCATACAATGAAAAGAAAGAACTCAACCTTTAATAGGTCAAGAAACTCTAAAAGGGAAAACCTAGGTTTGCACATAATAATTAATTATATGCACCTAAAGTTAGCTTAAGTGTAAAAGAGATAAAGGGAACTTAAATAATTAAACAAATAATGTTTAATTAATCAAGTAAATACCCAAATACTCTAACACCCCCCCTTAAGCTAGACTTAGGGAGAAGCTAAAACCTAGAACTGCTAATGAAAGCAATAAAGATGGGTCCCGGCAACAAGGCTTGATCAGGTACCCAAATACAATAAAATCTTTGTGAACTGGAGAAATAGAGAAAACCACATGGGAACAAAACTCTACTCCAAAAAGAGATGGAAAAGAATATCACTGAAGCATGAAGAACCTGCAAACTTTGTCAAAGAATAACTACTAATCTGAAGAACATCCACTGAACTAGAACATGACCAGGTAGAGAAGACTATAATCTGCATGAGTGCCCTCAAATGACACTACTCGAATCAAGAGGAAAACAAGGCAAACAACTGAAATAGAAGATACAGATGGCATGAGAAACCAAAGCCTAAAGAGTTGATCAATCGAACCATGGAAGCAGTAGAACCAACAGGATAAACCTCCCCATAATGTGGAAGTGGGAGAGGGATAGGAACACTGAAAAGGACAGCCAAAAACAACTGCATCACAAAGAACCAAGAACATCAAAGGTGCTGAGACACATCATCATGAGGTGAATGTTGTGGAAGGAACACTCACTTGACAAAGGAAGATGGCAAACATCAACCCCCTCATGGCACTTGATCAATAGTGCATGTACAACAAGACACAAGATATGCAAGATTCCAAGTAAACTATGCATGATGACACTTTATCTCAGTGTGTTTGCATAAATACAAGCTACAATGATAAGAAGATTGGAAATAGAAACGTGAACCAAAAAAGAGACACCCTACTCAGAGAAGAAATCCTAAGACCTGAAACAACCACGATATCCACCAAAGTGCTGAAAAGAAAAAAACTAAATAAAATATGCATGGAGCACAATTTGGAAATAAAACTTAAATGGCTAGAAAATACACAGCACACGCATTCCGAAAATATAAAGTTTTCAAAAAACGGAGGTCGGATGCTCATTCTATGGCTCCCGGAGTGCAAAAACTAGACCTTACTTTGACTAGAAAAAAACACAATCAAACAGAAAAATTGGAAAAAAATACCAACACCATGAGGTCAGCCTCGGAACCAGCTTTCCGATGCCTATTTATTTTTGAAAAAACAACTTCGTATGTCCAAGATAGGGCCAAAAAACCAAACCCCCCTGAAAAAGCCAAAAAAGGGGTCTAGTGGCCAATGGGTGGTCCGATAGCCAGGGAGCGGTGCTCCAGTGGTGGCCGGGCAGAGTTGCAGTGGTGGTAGTAGAGCTGCATCAGTCGGGTGGAGATTTCCCAATAGCTGGGTGTGGGCGGCGGAGGAGGAGTTCGGGCCAGGCGGAGCCAAGGTGGCCAGCGACAAAGGAGGCCAAGCCGGGCGGAGTTGGGCTGGCGGTGGGCCACAAGCGGCGAGGGCCATAGGGAGCGGAGGTCAGGGGCCATTGGGGCAATGGGCGGGAGTGGAGTGGGGGCTGCTAAAGCAACCGGCGACGGTGGCGACGCGTTGCGACGAGCGGCAGGGGAAGCGCTGCGGGGGCCGAGGCCGGCAGGAGGCCGGGGGCCAGAGACCGGGCCGCTGGGGGTCGGAGGAAGCCGAAGGTCGAGGAGCCGGGGGTCGCCAGGGGCTAGTAGGGAGCCATGGGGGCTGGAAAAGATAGTTGGTGGTGTTGCAGGCCTGACAGATCTGCAGCAGTGGCAGGGGGCCCCACGGTACCCTACGTACCATGGGAAACCCCCCAAAAAAAATTTTGATTTTTTTTTTTTTTGATAAAAAAAACACCATCACCTTTTAGACTTTTTTTTCTTTTTTTTACAAAAATTAAATTTTGGCCTGCATGCTGTAAAAAGGCAAACAATATAGGAGTTGAGAAAATACAACACCACATGAGCCCAAATAATCTTTGCAAGCTGAAAAACCTATTACAAGGAGAAGCAATGAAGCAAATCATAGAAGGAAAGAATACACAGGAAAAATATGCTCCAAAAGATTGTCAATAATAATCCTTCTTCATACAATGAAAAGAAAGAACTCAACCTTTAATAGGTCAAGAAACCCTAAAAGGGAAAACCTAGGTTTGCACATAATAATTAATTATATGCACCTAAAGTTAGCTTAAGTGTAAAAGAGATAAAGGGAACTTAAATAATTAAACAAATAATGTTTAATTAATCAAGTAAATACTTGATGCAAGCTAAAAAACCTGTTACAAGGAGAAGCAATGAAGCAAATCACAGAAGGAAAGAATACACAGGAAAAATATGCTCCAAAAGATGAGAGCTCATGTAGTGTTGTATTTTCTCAACTCCTATATGGTATCAGAGCTCAATAATCTCCAAAATGTATTGTCAATAATAATCCTTCTTCATACAATGAAAAGAAAGAACTCAACCTTTAATAGGTCAAGAAACCCTAAAAGGGAAAACCTAGGTTTGCACATAATAATTAATTATATGCACCTAAAGTTGGCTTAAGTGTAAAAGAGATAAAGGGAACTTAAATAATTAAACAAATAATATTTAATTAATCAAGTAAATACTCGAATACTCTAACACCCCCCCTTAAGCTAGACTTAGGGAGAAGCTAAAACCTAGAAGTGCTAATGAAAGCAATAAAGATGGGTCCCTGCAACAAGGCCTGATTAGGTACCCAAATACAATGAAATCTTTGTGAACTGGAGAAATAGACAAAACCACGTGGGAACAAAACTCTACTCCCAAAAGAGATGGAAAAGAATATCACTAAAGCATGAAGAACCTACAAACTTTGTCGAAGAATAACTGTTGATCTGAAGAACATCCACTGAACTAGAACATGACCAGGTAGAGAAGACTATAATTTGCATGAGTGCCCTCAAATGACATTACTCGAATCAAGAGGCAAACAAGGCGAACAACTAAAATCGAAGATACAGATGGCATGAGAAACCAAAGCCTGAAGAGTTTAATTATTTAAGTTCCCTTTATCTCTTTTACACTCAAGCTAACTTTAGGTGCATATAATTAATTATTATGTGCAAACCTAGGTTTTCCCTTTTAGGGTTTCTTGACCTATTAAAGGTTGAGTTCTTTCTTTTCATTGTTTGAAGAAGGATTATTATTGACAATACATTTTGGAGATTATTGAGCTCTCATCTTTTGGAGCATATTTTTCCTATGTATTATTTCCTTCTGTGATTTGCTTCAGTGATATTTTTCAGCTTGCAGAGATTATATGGGCTCCTGTGGTGTTGTATTTTCTCAACTCCTATATGGTATTGGTATTTTTTTCCAATTTTGCTGTTTGATTGTGTTTTTTTCCAGTTAAAGTGAGGTCTAGTTTTTGCACTCCAGGAGCCATAGAATGAGCATCTGAACTCCATTTTTTGAAAACTTATATTTTCGAAAAGCGTGTGCTGTGTACTTTCCAGCCATCTGAGTTTTATTTCTAGATTCTGCTCCATGCATATTTTATTCAGTTTTTTACTTTTCAGCACTCTGGTGGATATCGTGGTTGTTTCAGGTCCTGGGATTTTTCTCTGAGTAGGGTGTCTCTTTTTTGGTTCACGTTTCTATTTCTAGTCTTCTTATCATTGTAGCTTGTATTTATACAAACATACTGAGATAAAGTGTCATCATGCATTGTTTACTTGGAATCTTGCATATCTTGTGTCTTGTTGTACATGCACTATTGATCAAGTTCCATGAGGGGGTTGATGTTTGCCTATTGTTTGCCATCTTCCTTTGTCAAGTGAGTGTTCCTTCCATGACATTCGCCTCATGATGATGTGTCTCGACACCTTTGATGTTCTTGGTTCTTCATGCTTCAGTGATATTCTTTTCCATCTCTTTTTGGAGTAGAGTTTTGTTCCCACATGGTTTTCTCTATTTCTCCAATTCACAAAGATTTCATTGTATTTGGGTACCTGATCAGGTTTTATCTCTTTTACACTTAAGCTAACTCTGTCATGAAGAAGTTGAGGAAATATAACTTCAGAGATCCCAAGAACACCTGCATGTAAATACCTGTCACAAGAGAAGAATGGAGGCACATAAAGCAGAAAAGCATAAATGCTCTGAAGAAGAAAATTATCTTAAGTGTAAAAAAGATAAAGGGAACTTAAATAATTAAACAAATAATGTTTAATTAATCAAGTAAATACCCGAATACTCTAACATAAATTAATACTTATTTAAATCCCCCAAAATCCCATCTCTCACATTTAAATAAATTTACATTTACATTTATTTAAATCACCTTTATCCTCCACCCACTTGTATTTTCCTACAAATGCAAGTTGCACAACTTATTTAAAATCCTATTTTTCCTCACCCACTTGAAACCTTTAATGGTTTCCCTTAAAGTCTTTAAACTTAATGACTTCCTTCTAGAGTCTTCTCAAACCTTTAATGGTTTCCCTTAAAGTCTTCAAAATTAATGGCTTCCTTCTAGAGTCTTCTCAAACCTTTAATGGTTTCCCTTAAAGTCTTCAAACTTAATGGCTTCCTTCTAGAGTCTTCTTAAGCCTTTAAAGGTTTCCCTTAAAGTCTTCAAGCATTTAATGCTTTATCTTCCTTTTTCTCATGTAAATAAATTAAGATTTATTTAAATAAAATCCAAAATTCACACACATTTAAATAAATTAATATGTATTTGAATATCTACCCAAATGCAAATTACACCATTTAATTGAAATAAATAATTTTATTTTAATTGAAAATCCTAAAATTCCTCCCACTTGCATTCTCCTACAAAATCCACTTGCATGCCTAAATCCCTTCTAGATTCTTCTAACTCCTTCTAATTAACCCAATCCTATCCTAATCATTGTTACATTCCTAAATAAAAGGAAGTCACTTCTCAAAAACCTCCAAAGTCTTCAATAACCATTAAAGGCTTTATGTCTTCAAATGGTTAACCTCTAAAGTCTTCCAAACCTCTAAAGTCTTCCAAACCATTAAAGGCTCTTACATAACCATTTATGGTTAACTCACCTTTTACCTTTGGTTAGAGACTTTCCTCTAACTTAACCATCCTTTTGACTCATGGGTCTTTTCAAAGCATTTATTTCTTTGACTAAGGTAACCATTTAACCCTTACACATTCATTTATCCCTTGGATAAAAGGAATATCCATTAACCTAACCCTAACCCAACCCCCTAGGGTAACCATGATGTCCCCTCAAGCATTTAATGCTCCTTATCTCTCCTCTCAAGCCTCCTCATGGTGGCACTTGTCAACATGGGATTGGGTTGAAAGTCTCACATGGATTGAATATCTTTCAATCCTAACCCTTGTTAAGATTTTTCAATCTTAACCCTTCATTTCCTAATTTCTTTTATAAATAGAACCCTTCTCCTCAAGCAAAGAAGGAAGCATTAGAGTATTGTTGTTATACTAGTATTAGCATAGAGCTTTTTCATAGCATCACTATCTACACTTGCATAGCATTTGCTTATCATATTCAACCATCTTGAATCTCCATATGGCATCCATGGCTAGTGCTAAAAGCTGAGAGCTACACTCATGTGGAACTTAGAGAGGAGAGAAACAAGGGAGGAGCAACTATGAGCATCTTGATTAGCATTTGGAGGAGTATATTTTATCTATTCTATGTTTGTATGCTTTCTATTTCATGCTTAATATCTCTCTTGATATGCATGTTTAGGATAATCTTTTGTTGCTAACACTAACGTTTGTTTCTTGTGCTCTTGTGTGTGTTGCCATCAAACAAATTTTCTGATCATTTTTGCAGAGCATCAAAAACATTTGAGGGGCAACTAACCTTTGCATGTCCCTAATCCTTTCCTCATACTTCTCATCATTTTTTCTTCAACATCGTCTATGTCATTAACAATGCTTGATTCAAGGTTGTCTTCAATCTTCTTGGTAACATGGAATCACAATGCAGTTCATCTTTAATCTTCCAAGTAAGATTCAATATTTGGCTTATAGCTTTTAGGTACTGTTCTCGTCACTTTTCCCACAGCTTCACATTCTTCCATTGTTCCACCAATACCTCTAATTGCATTAACTATGTCGTTCACTCAATGCATATAACTTCCAATGTTCACATCTTGATACATTCTTAGTGAATCAAATCTATACTTTATATTCTGCAATTCGACTTGCTTGGTCTTCTCATATCATTCATAAATGTTGCTCAATTTTTTCACAAATTAGCTTTGCACTTTTGTATTAATTGAACATTAAAAACTTTGAGTCATTGAAACTACTAACAAGTATATTTCTTGCCTTGACACTATTTTCATGATTCTTTATCTTATCCAACGTAGTAGGACCACCATTTGGAGTAATATAACCAGTCTTAATAATGTCCCATATTTCAAGTGGTAGAGAATTCAAATGATATTTCATCCATAACTTCCAAGAAGAGTAATTTGTGCCATCAAAATTCATTGTCTTCAAATAGATATCCTACACCATCCTAGACCTTCCTCAAGTGGTTAATCTTATCTTAGACTAACCTTGCACTAATACAAATTGTTGAATACACCACAGGATAGAAAGGGGTGGGTAAATCAGTCTATACCTTAATATAGATTATTCATACTCCTTTAAACTTTAAACAACAATTATCTAGAGTAGAGCATTCATGGAAAATATTAGATTTGCATGGAAAACCAAAGGAGAGAAAAATCACGGTGAGGATCACACTTACAATATGAAAAACTAATTATAATATTTTAGGTTCAAGTTCATGGACCTCACTACACCTTATAGGACTTGTAGAACTAAGGTACACAACCTTAGGGAAAGATACAAAGGATGTGCATTACTGAGATGCACAATCCTAGGGCAAGATATATTGAATTGTGCAATCTACCAAACGATTGATTATCTTCCAGCAATTACTGAGAAGAATGAATTGTAATGAATAAGATCTCTTGATCATGAAATTGTCCTTGAACCAAATGTGTCAAGCAAATAATAACATGGAAAATATCTCTGAGTGCATTCATTGTCTCAACACACTATCACACTAAAGATATGATCATCAAAGCACATCACAAACTAAAATTTATACTTTTTATACTTGCATATCATTCACATCTAATTCACGACAATTCATTCACTAATTCACACATCCACACTTGTATTTATATAAGGTTATGCATTAAAACCCTCAACTAGATTGGGAATAGACAAAATATATATGAATTACATAAATTCAGTCAATCGGACCAAAAATACACAATGTAGTCCACTCCAGGAGATAAAGTGGACCCAAACAAATCACAAATCATCTTCCTAAGCTATTTCTAATGAACCACACACTATAACTTCCTAAAAAGTCGACATCAATCATAATGTATATAAAAACAATGAAACGATTTAACCAGTCAACCCAAAAATAACACTTGATGTAAAATACTTAATGTAGATCTACACACACCATGGTGAGACCCATATCAACATTCTAATGCATCCTCCAATGCATATATAGACTAAAAGAGCATGGTTCAAGTAAGACAAACCACTTGAGTTGGCTAGAGACTAATACATCTAACAACACTTAACACAAAACAACATAACTTGAGTTGTCAATCAAACCAAAACTAGAAATCTAAATTGGAACACTGCATGAACCATATGAACACATCTTGCAAGGTGCAAAATTTGAATCAAAAAAATCATGTAATGTAGACAATTCCCTAGAGTAGTCCTGACAAACAACCTCACTATCAGAAAAAATTAACAGCCAACTACATCATCTAAGCAACTGAGGACTTGAAACCATAATAGTGCAACATCCACAAAACATAGAGATTATATCCAAAATTGTAGGCCATGAACATCAAGAACTAGAGGAATTTTGAGTATGTTTCCATGAGGATATTTAAATACTCTTTCTTACATATTGTAACTTCAACTACTTCTACCTTCCAGAAACACCTCATACTTACTCAATATCTCCACTAGACAAATTCACACAATAAGAACACTTATCAAATCATAATTGAATAGATACAACTTTCACACACTCTAACATGAATGACAACACTGGATAGGTTGACAAAAATGACAATATAAGAAACATAACTCAAGTTTCCAAATAAGCATACACGTGGTCATAGTGATTTTCAATAGTTGAGAGGACGTCCTCATCGATAGTAGCATAGAGGACATGTTGTATCCCAACAAGATGATGAATCTAATGAAGATATACCAAATAAAATATTTTTTAGTGTCAATCAAACTATGGTTTTTGTATCCCATACCTCATAGTCCTTGAGAGATGTTTGTTTGATTGACTCTAATGCTAGCAAACAGATTACTGATAATAGAGATTTATTTGATACTCTAATTGTTCAACCCACTAGTGATATTATACAAATATAGTAGATGATAAGTAGTATGTTACAAAATTAATTTCTATTATCATCATTCCTCTCAAGAAGAGAAGTTTCCCTTTCACTAATATGCTCTATGTTCTAGGTTTAACAACATAACTCTTGTCACTTAGTCGGCTATTAAATCATTTGCTTAAGGTGGAGTTCCAAATCAAGGTTGGTATTAAACCATGTATCTTCTCATGAGATGACATGATCATTGCCAGAGACATTATGAAGGATCAATTATTTACACTTGGTGCAGTCACATACCTTGTAGTTTCTCTCTATCCCTCTATAGTTGACTCGACTACTCTTTGACATCATAGCTATAGACAACCTATCTTTCTCAACATAAATACATTTTTTCCCATCTACCTTAGGCATCCCTATTGTGAAATCCATTGAAATACTTTACCATTTTTTTTAATATAGGAAGAGATTGTAGTAGCCTTATAAGAAATATTTTCTCTCCCTTATTCTTGTGACAAGTTGCATACTCTCTTATGTTCACAAGAACATCTTATTTGAATCCCCTTTATAAAAATATCTATCTACTTTCACCATGAGTCATGAACAATCTTATATGTCCTTCCAAATGTGCAATGTGAAAAGCTTCAAAGTATTGTTCTTTACTTTATACTCTAGTATAAGAAACACATTTTTTTAATAAAATTTATCCCATATGCTTGTAATGCCCTACCAAGTAACCCTAGAGGATAAGAGCTAAATACATGAGGAATGCATAAAATTATATATATATATATATATATATATATATATATATATATATATATATATATATATATATAATTTAATTCCAACAAATGCATCAAACATAAGTACTAAGCTCAGTCCTCAAGATTAGGTCAACTTGTGACAATGTAATATTGCCAAAATGGAAGAACTAAAACCTAATACACTAGCTGATCATGGGGAGAGGTCTCCAAAACTATAAGAAAAGATTAATAGCCTTGTATAAAAAATCACCAAGAAGAAGTATAGGTCTAATAAAAGTGGGTTAAAACTTATCCAAAACAAATCTTCCACAAGACACCAATGGTTAACATCCAGTGACTTGGATAGTGTGCACAACCCCATCGTGAGGAAACGTAAGAAATTTATGTACCACTGAGGAGATTGCATCCATGGCAACCACCCAAGTAGTATCCAACTTAACATGAAATAGGTTTGACTTAGGGATAACAAAAAATATACTACACACCACCTTGTGTCCCATGAGGACTATCTAGGTGGTGCATCCCATTGGTGGAATATAAAGTTCATCATGCATTCATATGGTAGCACGACACTGGTCATATTTCATCCTATGAAGACTGTTAATAATGAGGGAATCCACTATACTAATCTAGACTCTAGACTCATCCACAACACTTGTAACAATATTATCATTGATTTTAGAAAGGATGTACATAGGATCAAGTTCTTTACTATATGGAAAGTCTAGAGGTGTGAATGATATATCCATATTCCTTGTCCTCTAGCTCGAGGGAGAAATCAAAGAGATAGTGATCATATTGACATAAGGATAATCACTCGATGCAAGAGTAGATGATGCATAAATAAAATTTAAAGAATGTGGTAGAAATGGATCGATATATATTTGCAGTTCTCTATTTTTTATCAACAAACTTATTAGATTTCTACTTTTTGTCTTTGACCCATATAGTACCATTATCTATATGGTCTTGGATGACATGTCGTAGATTCATACAATGTTTAGTATCCTTATTAGGCACACAGTATAACATATTGGTAGAAATTTGAGCCACTATACCAGTAAGGGTATAATTTATTATCTATAAGTGGTGTAATTTTGTGGAGGGTCACCAAATTATCCTAATATTTCTTGCAATATGCTTAAGAAAGAATAAAATAACTTAGTAAAATCTTGATTTTGTTGATGATCTTGTATATTTTTCTCTTTTGATTGTGGAATTGCAATCACATTAGCCATATATTTATTTTTTTGAGACCCACTTAAGGAAGATGCACCTCCAAATGTATCAACATGAGAATTTGGAGTAGAATCTCTAAACTGATTCATTGTATGTTGACAATTAGTGGGTGTAGAGAAAATATTTGTGAAATTTGGATAATTGTTCAAGGAGATATTTTCATAAAAATATGCAAGTGAGAGGTAAAGAGGAAAGGAGATAGAAAGAGAGAGGTGAGATAAATAGAAGTGGAGGGGAGAGTTGGAGTGAGGGAGGGAAGGAGTGTTATTCAAAAAGATGGAGGATAGATAGAGACAAGTAGTTAGAGAGAGAGTATGGAGAGGGAAGGAGGGAGGGAGGGAAGGAGAGAAAGGAATGGAGAGGTAGGGAGGGTAAATAGATACAAGTAGTTAGAGAGAGACTATGGAGAGGGAAGGAGGGAGGGATGGAGAGAGAGAAAGGAATAGAGAGAGAGAGAGTGATGAAGGAGCATCCTCGATTCATGGAAATCTTACATCAACCAAAAATATTTATTTTCTGTTTGTTTTCTATCTTGCAGTTTCAACTTTTCATTCCGCATTTTCTTGCATTGGCTCATCGGATCTTATGAATTTGGATTTTGCTTGAGGACATGATCATCTTCCTTAATCCTAAATTGTGGAGCATTTGGATCATTTTTCGCCAAGTTATCGATTCTGAATTTTGAGATAGATTTTTGGCACGAAACCATTTGGACCTATTTGGATTGGTAAATCTACCGGATCCCTTTTGTAGCTTGTGGAGCCCTGTGCATTGACTCCAATGTTATTTGGTGTGTGGATGACCTTCCCTTTGATTTGCACTTCATCCTTTCAATTTTCTGGAGGAATCTCTTTAGCGGAGGCCGACCTATTGGTTTTACATAGTTGATTTTGTCCTTTGGCGTTTGATCCTTTTTGGACTGACTGGATCTCATTGGATCGTATAAATCATTGTAATTGAGTGTTATAATATGCATTATAGGAATCAAATAGAACATAGAAGATAGATCTTAAGTTTGGAGGTTTGGGAGTGACCTATTTTGTAGCTAAGCATGTATGTAGCAGGCCAGTGAGCTGAATCTTGTAATCCAAATGTTACTGGTTATCTGTAACTAGTTTTCATGATCTAATTCATTCAGTTTTGCATTTTTTCCATCATATCCTCTTGTTTCCATTGTGTTTACTCTTGCGGCCTGGTCCAGACTGATCTCTTTGAGGTCTCTCCTAATCAGTGACTTCCCAAAGTGGTATCAGAGCGATATTTCATTCTGGTGATTGCATTGTCTTGATAATTTTGTTGTGGGGTGTCAGATTGTGGATCCAATCTGTAGCTGCAGAGTACTGGCGTGAAGATGGCGCGAAGAGCAAATAGGAATGGTGGAGCATGTGGCAATGCAGACCCTGCTATGATGGAAATGTTGCAAGGAATTGTAGCCTAGTTGGAAGCCATTGAGACAGCCGAGAGAAGAGGCCAACAAATTGAAGATGTGAGTGAAAATGAGGAAGAAGAGGTCCCAGTAGAACGAGTAGCAAAAACACTGATGATCGATCCAAATGAAGAAAGGTTCTTAAGGTTTTTGAGTAGGGAAAACACTAAACCACATTTTACCCCATGAGAGTAATGATGGAAACTTGGATTCAGATGAATTAATGGATTAGATCTCAAAGATGGAGAAGTATTTTGATTTCAAGGATATTGCAGAAGAAAGAAAGGTGAAATATGCATGTACCCAGTTGAAAGGTCATGCATCTCTTTGGTGGGAACATTTTGTAGATTGATAGACAGAGAAGAGGTAAAGAGAAGATAAAATCATGGGAGCAAATGGTTTACAAGTTAAAATCAAAATTTATGGCAGTTGATTATCAAGTAAATCTATTTCAGAAGTTGCAAAACTTGAAGTAGAAGGAATCTAGCATAAAGGAGTATACCAAAGCATTCTACAAACTGAATATCAAGTTCAGAAATGTGGATGATGAGGTTGAACAAAGTGCAAGATATCTAAATGGATTGTGAATGTCTATATAGGATGAACTTAGTTTTATCAAGTTATAGAGTGTTGAAGAAGCTTATCAATATGCCCTAGAAGTAGAAGAGAAGCTGAACAAAAGACATGAGCAGAGATAGAGAGGTAGAGGTAGAAGGTTTTTTAGAGGAATATTTCAAGGAGGAAGAGGAACATGTACAGATCAGAACAAGGACACAGAAGTAAGCAAAGATGGTAGTTCATATCGAAAGGATGACAAAAATTTCTCCCAGAGGAGAGATCCTAATGGCTACCAAAATGAGGTTTTTGGAAAAGATGATAGAAGACAAGATAAGAAAGTGTTTAGAGGAACTTTCTTTAAGTGTGGAGGAGAAGGACGTCGTGCTTTCTAATGTAAGAAGAACGAGAACACTCTAAGAGCAACATTAGTAGAAGAAAGCCCCACTGGATCAACTAACAAATCGAAAGATGGAGAACTATTGATGATGATGAGAGCTTTGTGTCATATCGGAGAAGATGAAGAACCCTTGCAGAGGAGAAATTTGATCAAGACCATAAATGCTGTAAAAGTGTTATTGATAGTGGTAGTTCAAATAATATCATTTCAGAAGAAATGGTGAATAAATTGAAGTTGGAAAGATTGAAACACCCTAAGCCTTATTAGATATTATGGATTCAGTATGATCATAAGTTGTTAGTAAGTGAGAAATGTTTGGTGATATTGAAAATTGAAAATTATCATGATGAAATCTTGTGTGATATTATGTCTATGGATATTTGTCACATTTTGTTGGGTAGACCTTGGCAATTTGATAGATAGGTAATACATGATGGGAGAAAGAACACATACACTATTGTAGAAAATGGCATGAAACAAACCTTGTTACCCTTGGAAGAACCCCTAAAGAGTGAAGTTTGTACGAATGCTAGAATTTGTTTAGTGGATGGAAGGAAATTCCTAGATGGAATGACACATGAGAATGTGTGTTTTTCCTTAGTTCCTACAAAGATTGAGAACCTGGAGCATGAAGAACAACCGGAATAGATACAAAAGTTACTAACAAAGTATGAATGTTGGCAAATGCACACTCTAATAAGAAATTGTAGGTGATTGAAGGTATTGTCATTGATGGCAACCTTACAATCATGTGATACCGGTAGGCAGACACAGGTGCCAGCACCGACAGACTCTACACCAACATATAGTTCACTAGCACCGAAAAGGAAGATTACCGACACCCTGGCTGACAGGAATTTTGTGTATTTATATTTTATAATTAATTGTAAAATCTTTTGTAAGCCAACTTGGTAGATTGTAATATGACTTATATAAGTATGAGATCATTGTAGATCATTTAGGATGCAAAGTATGGAAAGATGATAGTAGACCTAATGTGCAAATTATTGGGATAAAGGTTTATGTATATTGCAGAGCTTAAACAGGTACTAAATCTGGCATAGTAGATGTTGATTAAAAGCAGTACAAGACATTGGATTTGTATAATCCATTTTTGTAAGTCAGTGTGACTTCTTTTGTAACTGAGCAGTGAGCTTTAGGCACTTGGTCTTCCTGCATGTGCAGGCCCCTATTGTAAACAGTAATATTTTCTTATTGGCCAGTAAGCAAATATTGTGGGTCACAAATCCCACTGAGGTTTTTCCCACATCGGATTTCCTCATTAAAAATATTGTGTTATGGTGTGTCTCTTATGTTGTGGTTGTTATTCTTTTTTGCTGTATTATTTTTGGTTTACCGGTACACAGTTTTGATATGCTTTTCATGTTACAATTCAAGTAAATTATTTTACCGATCAGATACTGATTCACCCCCCCTCTCAGTATCTTTGAGAATCCTAACAATTGGTATCAGAGCCTGGTCCTCTATTTTCAAAAGCCTAACAACTTGAGGAAGATCTTGACACCGATAGAGATGGAAAACCTAAGAAAGCAATTGGAAACAGCTCTTTTAGACTATGATGCAGAAAAGGTGAAAAATATCAAACTTGAAGATGATTTGAAGGCTGCACAGGATATCATTCAAGGACTTCAAGAAAACCTCACTATTGAAAGGAATAAGAGAAGAGAAATTTGTGAAAAGATGTAGAATGACAATGATGAAAAGGAAACTCTTAATGATCTGGTGAACAAACTGAGACAAGAAAACAGTACAATGAAGAATGAGATGCAAGATATGACTATGAGATTTTGTAAAGAAATTGAAGATAGAAAGAATAATGAAGATGACTTGGTTAGAAGACTGAATGATGTTGGAAATGAAAACACAAGACTTAGTCATGAAAATGATATGTTAAAGACAGATTTGATGCATACACAAAATGACACAAATGAACTCATGACACAGAAAGGAATCTTGGAGAGAGAACTGGTTGTTGTAAATCAACACAAACAAAAATTCAAGAAAAGTTCAGAAGAACTTGATGACATGCTGAAGAATCAGAAACCAAATGGTGATACAAATGGCCTTGGCTTTGAAATTGGTGAAAGCTCTAGTACTGCAAACAATCATGATCATAGCAAACCGATAAGACAACCTAATGCCTACAAATTCAATGGAAAATGTTTTAACTGTAGCAAGTATGGTCATAGAGAAAATCAGTGTAGATCTAGAAATTATCAGAACACTAATATACCCACTGGTCAATGCTTTAAGTGCAACAAAGTTGGTCATAATTCAGAAAATTGCAAAATGAATGTAAGATGTTATGTTTGTGGAAGATTTGGACACTTATCTAATCAATACAGAACACAAACTGGCATAGGATATGGGAAAGCTACTCAAAAAACAATGTGACTTGTTATGTTTATAACAAAATTGGACATATTGCAAAATTTTGTAGAAGTGAGGCATCACCGGCAAATAACAAAGGTCCTAGCTTGAAAGGTAAAGAAAAAGTTGAAGAGGTAAAGAAAGAATTCTCAAAGAAATGGATCAGAAAGTCAGATCAGAATGTTGATGGGAATACTCCTCCACCGGCAGAACAAGTATCACTCCACCGGCAGGAGACTCTTCATCTAACTGAAGAAAAATCCTTTTGGGGTTTAGCAACAAATTGAAAAACATGTTATTATACCCTCGGTTGATGGTGAGAAGTTGAATTACTTCTATACCGGCAGATGAGTTAAGTTGTGATGTAACCGGCAAGCATTAAATGTGGTAGTTTAAGAAAATAACATTATAAAGCAAGTGGTTTAGCTCCTTTTTCATTCACCGGGTATTCAAATCTTCAAGAGTGTGAAAATTCCCAAGCAAAGGCATCCTTAGCAAAAAAGTGAACCAGATCATCCAAGCACTCATCCTTAAGGCAGATTGAGGTATTTATAACTATGTCTTCCTCATCCACACCTGAATTTATTGAAAACCCTACTATGATTGAAGTTATCAAGTGCCCTAGACCTGTATTCAAACTTGTTCCCGAAATAGCAAAGAAGGATGATACCATAGGTGCATTCTCAAAAATACCTAAGGGAGTAGTTTATGCAGAGGATCCTAGGATATACATACATTGTCATATAGAGGAATTAGGAGATGATGAAATCAAGAACATGTATAGGACTGTGATTTGTGATGTAGATGGTAATGTCAAACCGGAACACAAGGTAGTAGAAACCCTAGGTTTTGTGGATATTCTTAGCATTCCTAATTTTCCTAAAGATGTGATAAGAATAGTCCTAAGCAGAGTCCATGGTGAATTCTTTTGGTTGGACTCCATCCATAAGATAACCAAAGAAGTGGTTAAGGTAGTAATAGGGTTACCTTCCACCGATAGGAGACCTAACATAACTAAAAGGGTCTCAAATGACACAGTGATGGACCTAACCGGTGCAACATTTAACAAAATGTCTCTAAGGGTAAATGATGTGAAGGACATCAATGTTAGATTTGTTAGTATGATTTTAGGCTACAAGGCTACACATGCAAATAGGTTAAACTCAGTTTCTATCCTATGTATTAAAAGTGCATATGACATGGTTAATGATAATGCTAGAATAGATGTATGTGAATGGCTCAAAGATGAATTAATAGACAATTTGAAGAAGATCAAAGTAGATAAGAAATGAACTTTTAGATTTGAAAATTTGCTTGTATGTTTAATGATGTACATTACTAAGCAAGTACCCAGTATTGGTAGGAGAGATTTTGGCTTTGATATACTGATAGGAAAGCAATTATTGGATTTATTAAAAAACATGGGAGAAGACAGAGAGAAAAACTTAAATGAACATTTACAAGCACTGAAGGCTCGAATGAAGAATAGAATAAGGTTGTCATAGGCAATTGTAGACAAATATCAAAAGGAAATATGTTTTGTAATTAAGAAAGATGAAATCCGGATGGAGGCAGTTGTCCCTAGAACTATCTGGGTAATTGAAATGGGATATGAAACAGATGATAACATCATTGAAACTTATGCAAAAGCCCTCCTTAAAGCACCAAAGGAACCATCTGAAAAAGTCTTTGGCAATGCAGAAACAATTGAAAGTGGAATTCAGTCTACGAAAAGAGTTAAGAAAGTTGAACAAATAGTGAGGAAGGGAACTAGACAAGATAAAGCAATTAAGGAAGATGTATTGAAGCAAACTGGTATCAAGGAAAGTGAGTTGGAAGGACTTCAACTGGAAGCTCATCTTTCATCTGTTGGAACTTCTTCTGAGAGTGATATACCAGTGGTATTCAAAAGGGTAGAAAGGAAAAGAAAACCCTCACCAGCACCCTCACCTACACCCAGAAAAACAAGACAAAAGCAACAGGCAGTTAGGCCTCTAGTTAGAAGATGACTCCAGAGAAGAAGAAGGTAAAACAAGATATTGCTCCACTAGACAAACTCCTTAGTGAAATAACAGAGGATGGAAAGTTGAAAAACATTAGCAAACTGTATAACACACTTTCCGTTGATGACAAAGAAAGCATAGAGAATAGTGTAATTTTACACTTGGATATTTACAAGAAATTTTTGATGGAAATTGTTGATGAAATACCTAATGATTTATATAGAAGACTAGAAGCTAGAAGGGTAGCTATTGTTGAGCTAGACAAGAAGATAAAAATTGAAAAATTACTTGCAGTGCATCCAGTAAACTCACCTGATGAAATAGACCAATTAATCAATGAGGCTAACCAAACAGTATTTTTAACTGCTCGCTGGCATGTAGCACTAATGGCAAGCAGAATAAATGAAGTTTATGAAGAATTAGTAGATTCATGGGACATATTCTTTGTTGAAAATGAAAAATAGGAAGAACATAAAAGACCTAAGACCATCAGGGTATATCAAAAGGATAAGGATAAGGGGAAAGGTAAGGTAGGTGGACCTCCAAGCCTTAAAATAACTAATAATTTACCCCCACCTCCTTTTGATACTCCACTGGCACATACTACTGACAATCAACCGACTACTGACAGTATAAAGACTCCTCTAGAGGATACAAATCCTGAGTCAGAGATACTATATACTATGAATATAGACACCCAAAAGGTGAATATTGTGGTAGACAAAGAGATCACTGAGGACAACAAGAAAGATATGGCTACTGAGCCACCGGCTATAGATGTTGAGATTAATGTTAGCACAGAGAAACTGACAAAGGACACCACTAGGAAACCATCAAAAGCACCGATAGATAAAACTGAGAAACAATCAGAAAAATCGACAATGGACAGTGCAGAGGTGCATACTGAGAAACCGGCAGTGCATACTAAAACCTCATCAGAGAAACTGGCAGTTGAGAGCATAGAGAAACCCACTAAGGCACAAACCAAGAAACAGGAACATAAATAGGTTGATGAACAGATTCAAACTAAAACAGTGCTACTAGAAACAGCTGAAAAGGCAAAACCTTTGCTAATAGAAATGCAAACACAAACTGACCTACCAAAGGTTGAAACAAGAAAGGTTATTACTACAACTGGCAACAGGGAGATTGTGAAAATAGTTGGGCAGACATCTAGTACTTCAATGGTAGAATTCCGGCCTACAAATGTGACAGAGGTCTTATTGGACTCAATAAAGAAAATCACAGAGTGTAATGCACAAGCCTATAAGGCTATTGATGACACAATTCCTATTCTCAAATTGATAGCACCGAAGTGCATTGTGGATAATAAATATTCTTTAGGTCAACTAGACACATTGTCTAAATTCATCACTGGCAACATTTTGACAGATGATCAGATAAATGAAGATACATTTAAAGAGAGAATGAATAAGCAGAAAGAAAAATTCTTTGAGGAAATAGTGAAGAAGAATAAGGAGAAAATGGAAACCTTATTACCGACACTAGGAGAAACAATTTTGGACTTTAAGAAACTATACAGAGATACCTACAAAACTAATATTCTGACAAAGGACAGAGATTCAGAGATCAGCAAAGCACAAGAAGAAATCAACAATATTGCTAACAATTTAATAGGAACATCAGATTCATTTTTGGAAATTGAAAAGAACATTGAAGACCTTGAGGAGAAAATTGAGAAGTTAGGAAAAGATAAAGAAGAGATAAAGGTTAAGGAAAAGAACTTAAAATGCAAACTAGGTCCTAAACTAGATTACCTCATTTCTTTGAGAAAAGAAATTTATGAGGCTTTGGTTCCTGGACTTAAGACACCGGAAGAGAAAATGAACATACTCACTGGTACAATTCAGAGAATAGAAGCGGCATTAAAGGATAGCAAAAGGTTCAGCGACAATCTAAATTTGGTACTGGCAAACCTTTTCCAGATTGCAACCCACCGGTTACAAAGATCTAGGCAGGAACCACACTCCACTGACAGTGAATGACAACCTTTGTCATTGATGTCAAAGGGGGAGTAATGGAGATGAGAAAAATGACCAAAAGAAAGAGATCGTCTGCTCAGGGGGAGCACATAGTTTTGGTAAGATATTTTGGTAGATTCTTTTTGGACTACAGTTTTGATTTTTCTCATGAGTGTTTCCATCAATGCCAAAGGGGGAGATTGTTGGCAAATGCACACTCCAATGAGAAATTGTAGGTGATTTAAGGTATTGTCATTGATGGCAACCTTACAATTATGTGATACCGGTAGGCAGACATAGGCACCAGCACCAATAGACTCTACACCGGCATATAGTTCACCGGCACCGAAAAGGAATATTACCGACACCCTGGCCGATAGGAATTTTGTGTATTTATATTTTGTAATTAATTGCAAAATCTTTTGTAAGCCAGCTTGGCTGATTGTAATATGACTCATATAAGTATGAGATCATTGTAGATCATTTAGGATGCGAAGTATGGAAAGATGATAGCAAACCTAATGTGCGAATTATTGGGATAAAGGTTTATGTATATTGCAGAGCTTAAACCGTTACTGAATCTGGAATAGTAGATGTTGATTTGAAGCAATACAAGACATTGGATTTGTACAAGACATTGAATCCATTTTTGTAAGTCAGTGTGACTTCTTTTGTAACTGAGCAGTGAGCTCTAGGCACTTGGCCTTCCTGCATGTGCAAGCCCCTATTGTAAACAGTAATATTCTCTTATTGGCCAGTAACTGAATATTGTGGGTCACAAATCCCACTGAGGTTTTTCCCACACCAGGTTTCCTCGTTAAAAATATTATGTTATGGTGTGTCTCTTATGTTGTGGTTGTTATTCTTATTTGTTGCATTATTTTTGGTTTACTGGTACATAGTTTAAATATGATTTTCATGTTATAATTCAAGTAAATTATTTTACCTGTCAGATACTGATTCACCCCTCCCTCTCAGTATCTTTGGGAATCCTAACAATGAAGACATCATTTCAAATAATTTCCTGATGGATTACCACCTATGAGAAGTATTAGTCATTACATGGACCCGATTCCCAGAGCTAGTTTACCTAACAAAGCTGCACACCGGTTGACACCAACAAAGAATGAAGAATTGAATAGGCAAGTGCACGAATCGCTGAAGAAAGGTCCAATCAGAGAAAGTTTGAGTCCTTGTGCAATGCTAGCAATATTAGCACCTAAGAAGAATGGGGAATAGAGGATGTGTACCGATTCCAGAGAAAAAAACAAGATCACAGTGAAATACCCGATTTCCTTTACCTAGGATGGATAACATAATGGACTGTTTGAGTGGAGCCAAATACTACACAAAGATAGACTTGAAGAGTGGATATCATCATATCAGAATCAGAGAAGGATATTAGTGGAATACAATGTTCAAGATAAATGAAGTATTGTATGAATGAATGGTGATGCCTTTTGGGTTGACTAATGCACCAAGTACTTTCATGAGATTGATGAATGAGATATTGAAGAAATTCTTGGGTAAGTTTGTTATTGTATATTTGGATGACATTCTAATTTTTAGTAAGACAAAGGAGGAGCATTTGTTGCATTTAAGACAAGTTTTGTAGAGGTTAAGAGAAGAAAAGTTGTTGATAAATCTTAAGAAGTATACTTTCATGAAGGAAGAGTTAGTCTATTTGGGATTTATGATATCTGCGGATGGATTGAAGATGGACCTTGAAAAAGTAAAACCAATTGTTGAATGGCCTAACTCAGAGAGCATTGGAGAGGTAAGATCATTTCATGGATTGGCTAGTTTCTATCAGAAGTTCATCAGAAATTTTAGTTCAGTTTGTAGCCATATGACTGAGACAATGAGGGGAGATAGAAAAGAATTCAAGTGGACAACCGGAGCAAACAAAAGTTTTGAGTTGTTGAAGTAGAAAGTGACTGAGTGGCCTGTGTTAGCTTTATCGGATTTCAACAAAGTGTTTCAAGTGGATTGTGATGCAAGTGGAACCGCAATTGGAGCCATATTGAGTTAGGAAGGGAGAGAAGTATCTTATTTCAGTGAGAAGTTGAATGATACTAGGAGGAGATATTCAACGTATGATCAGGATTTTTATGACATAGTTCAAGCCTTGAAGAAATGGATACATTACCTATTTCTTAAGGAGTTTGTGTTGTATACCGACCACCAAGATTTACAATATTTGAATAGTCAGAGTAAGTTGAATCAGGGACATATGAGATGGGTAGAATTTTTGCAAAGTTACACATTTGTGTTGAAGCATGAAAGTGGGAAATCTAACAAAGTTGTTGATGCATTGAGTATAAGGAGGAATTTGCTAACAAAGATGAGAGTGACAGTATTAGGATTTGATGAGTTGAACATCTTGTATGATGATGACCCAGATTTTGCAGAACCTTGGCTCAGAGAATGTAAAGAACTGGTTGTTGTAGATAGAAGAAAGTGGTTATATTATTTCATTCAGGATGAGATGTTATTCAGAGGAGTTTAGCTGTGCATACCTAAGAGTTCTATGAGGGACAATCATTAAAGGAGAACCATAGTGGAGGATTAGCCAGATACTTTGGAGTTGATAAAACAGTAGCATTGGTGAGTGAACATTACTTTTGGCATCAGATTCATAAGTATGTTAGGAAATTTGTGCAGAGCTGTAGAGTTTGTCAAGTTGCAAAAGGCACTAGTCAAAATGTGGGATTGTATAAGCTTTTGACAGTACCAGAGAGACCTTGGGAGGACATAAGCATGGATTTCATACTTGGATTACCTAAGACACAAAGAGGGAATGATTCTATATTTGTGGTAGTGGATAGATTCTCGAATATGGCTCATTTTAGACCTTGTAAGAAGACATCAAATGCAATGCATATAGCTGACATATTTTTCAAGGAAGTGGTTAGATTGCATGGATTACGTAAGAGCATAGTTTTAGATAGAGATACTAAGTTTATTGGTTATTTTTGGAGAGCACTTCAAAAGAAGATGAAGACAGATTTGAAGTTCAGTTCTACTTTTCACCCACAGGCTAATGGACAGATAGAGGTAGTGAACCAGAGTTTGGGAAATTTTTTGAGATGCTTAGTTGGAGAAAATACTAGGAGTTGGGATTTGATTCTTGCACAAGCAGAATTTGCCTACAATAGTTTAGTTAACAGGAGTACCAGAAGAAAACCTTTTGAAATTGTTACTGAAGTACACCCTAGAGGTATATTAGAATTAAGATATGTTAGTAATGAAGGCAAGCAAAGTGCAGAGGCAGAAGAATTTGCAGATCACATGAAGGTCTTGCATATTCAAGTTAAGCAATGTTTGGAGGACATGAACAACAAGTATAAGGGTATGTGCAAGATCGTGGTGTGCCAAAACAGGCCCTTAAGTGGCAATGAAATTTCAAAAAATCAGAGTTATGCAACTTGACATGAAAAATTGAATAAGTTATGAACATTATTTTTAAAATATGTAAGAAGAGAATCTATAGAAAATTGAATGTAGTTTCTAAGCTACTAAAAAAAAATCGTATTTCATGAAAATTTCAAATTTCAATGCAGTGTTACAAAGATTTTAGGAAAAAGATAAGAAGTGGGTGTATGTCTGACCACCCTAATCACAATCAAATCATAATATTTTTTTATAATATTTATAATATAAGTATTAGACTCATTTTTGGATGTGCTACATATTTTTTTATAATTTTTTATAAAGTAAATAATTATTTATGAATTTTTTACTATAGCTTTTTAGAAATTCAGAAACTCCTACGTCTGACCACCTTAACTTGGTCAAAACCTTATGAAATTCAATTTTTTTTAATTTTTCCCTATAGTAGATCAAGCATAGGATGTGACGCATGTTTCAAATTCAAAAAATGTTATGTGGTTTGAAAGTTATGAGTATTTTTCAATCAGTCTATCAATCAGGACTTTTCTTAAAATTCAATTAGAAAATAAATAATAATTATTTATTAAAGTTGAAATAAGACAAGCCTTATATTGTTGGAAAGCTGAGAACATCCTTAAATAACCTTTTTCATTTTATCAATTTTGGCTATAAAAAAAGTCGTCAGCCACTAGTGTAAAGTCTAGAAAATCAAGGAATATTAAAAAACACATTTTTCAGTTGGCTTTCCACGCATGTCACTTCCAAGCCAAATCCCAAAGAAAACCCGAACCAAAAGATGGAGGGAAAAATTTATGTTTTAAAATTGGATATCCGTTAAAATCAGATATCCGTTTTTGAAAAAAAATATATATATTTTAGTAAATTGGGCATAACTTTTGTGTTTTATATTGAAATTTTGAATTTTTACAGGCGTTGGAAAGGTAATTAAGAGCTCTATGATATGGAATAGGTATATTTTCAATTATTTGTTTTAAAAAATAATTATAATTCATTTAAATTCATCCTTCATTTTTAAAACATAAAAAACTCATGACTTTTTCATATGATTTCCCTATTGCATGAATTTTTGTAACAATCATCTCAAAATAAATTAAATAAGTAATTAATTAATAATAAAAAATTTATGAATTTTATTGAGTTCGATAAATTTTGATCAACCATGTTATCTATGTTTGTTCCTTTCTCCACCTCTCTCTCCTAAACCTATCACTCCACCTATTTTTTTCTTCCTCCCTCTCTTTTGTCCATATTTATACATCTCTCTCTAGACCTATATCTCTAACTGTTAATGAATACCTCATTCAATCTCTCAATCTCTTCAAGGTGATTATATTTCTACCTCTTCATAATTTCCTCCTCTATGTCACTCTCTCTTCCCTAAGATCTAGACTAGTCTCTCTGCATTTCCTTCTCATCTCAAGCAACAAAATTCAGAGGGGACAAGGAGAGGTGTAGGGAAGTATCAAAAAAGGAGAGGGGGAGAGAGGTGAGAAGGAGATATTAATTGGTGGGAAGAGATATTTTGAGAGAAATCTATAGGTAATTAGGTGGAAGGTGAAGAGAGAGAGGGAGGGGGTGATTGGGGTGAAGAGAGAATGAGAGGGAGAGTTTGAGATTATTAGGGGGTAGGAGGAGAGGGGGAGAGGGGAAAGTATTAACAAAGAGAGAAGACAGATAGGGATAGAGGTGAAGAGAGACATAGAGAGTAATTAGGGGGTGGGGAGAGGGGGAGAGAGAAGTATCTATAAACCCATAGGAGGAGAGAGGTGATCGAGGGTAATTGAGGGAAAGAAATAATGTGAGAGAGAATTGGGTGTAATTATCGGATAAGAAGAGAGGGAGAAGAGTAAGTATCAACAAAAGGAGAGAGGGAGAGATGCGGAGAGAGGTGAAGAGAGTGATAGAGAGAGGATAATTAGCGGGAGTAGAGGGGAAGAGGGGAGTATTAACAAAGAGATGGACTAGAGAGAGGGTAATTAGGGGGCTCTCTCCCCATCTCTCCATCCTCTTCCTTTCTTGATACTCCCTCCTTCTCTCTCCCTCCTCCCCTTCCCCTAATTACCTTCTCTCTAGACCTCTCTCTTTTAACCTCTCTCTCTCTCTCTCTCTCTCTCTCTCTCTCTCTCTCTCTCTCTCTCTCTCTCTCTCTCTCTCTCTCTCTCTCTCTCTCCCTTTTTTGATACTTTCCCATCCCCCATCTCCTCCCAATACCTAATTACCCCCAACTCTCTCTAATTCTCTCTTCCCCAAATGTCATCTCTCTGTCATACCTATCCTTACCTCTAACTTTACCATATGACCCCTTAGGCGTCGTGACGGGTCATATTGTGTCCTAATGAGTCATATGATGTCATATGAACCCTTAGGATACCATATGATGTTGTTAGAGGTCATATGGTATGCTAAGGGTTCATATTGTGTCTTAAAGGGCCATATGGTGCCCTATGACCTCTTAGAACACCATATGACTCCTTAAAACACTATATGGTGTTGTTATGGTCTATGGTGTCCTAAGGGGTCATATGGTATCCTATGACCCCTTAGGACACCATATGGTGTCGTTAGGGTTCGTATGGTGTGCTAAGGGGTCATAAGATATCATATGACCACTAAGGATACCATATGACCCCTAATGTGTCGTTAGGGGTCATATTGTGTCCTAAGGGGTCATGTATGGTATCATATGACCCCTTAGGACACCATATGGTGTCATCATGGATTGTATGGTGTCCTAAGGGGTCATATGGTGTCCTATGATCCCTTAGGACACCATATGACTCCTTAGGACAACATATTATCCTTTAGGTGTCGTTTGGGGTCATATTATGTCCTAACATGTCATATGGTGTCCTATGACCCCTTAGGACACCATATGGTCTCGTTAGGGGTTTTATGGTGTGCTAAGGGGTCATATTGTGTCTTAAGGGGTCATAGGATGTCATATGACCACTTAGGACACCATATGACCCATTAGGTGTTGTTAGGGGTTATATTGTGTCCTAAGGGTTCATATGGTGTCCTTTGACCCCTTAGGTGTTGTTAGGGGTCATATTGTGTCTTAACGGGTCATATGGTATCTTATAACACCTTAGGATACCATATGGCATCTTATAACCCCTTAGGATACCATATGGCATCGTTAGGGGTTATATGGTGTGCTAAAGGGTCATATTGTATCTTACAGGCCCATAGGAAATCATATGACTCATTAGGACACCATATGACCCCTCAGGTGTCGTTAGGAGTCATACTATGTCCTAAAGGGTCATATGGTGTCTCATGAACCTTTAGGACACCATATGACACCTTAGGACACCACGTGATGTTGTTATAAGTCTTATGGTGTCCTAAGGGGTCATATGGTGTTCTATGAGCCTTTAGGACACCATATTGTGTCGTTAGGGATTATATGGCATGTTAAGGGGTCATATGGTATCCTATGACCCCTTAGGACACCATATGATCCCTTAGGTATTGTTAGGGGCTATATTGTGTCGAAATGGGTCATATGGTGTCCTATGACCCCTTAGGACACCATATGGTGTTGTTGGGGGTTGTATGGTGTGCTAAGGGGTCATATTGTGTCCTAAGGGGTCACAAGACATCGTATGACCCCTTAGACACCATATAATCCATTAGGTTTTGTTAGGGGTCATACTATGTCCTAAGAGGTCATATGGTGTCTCGTGACCCTTTAGGACACCATATGACCCCTTAGGACATCATATGGCGTCGTTATGGGTTTTATGGTGTCCTAAGGGGTCATATGGTGTTCTATAACCCCTTAAGACACCATATGACCACTTAGGACACTATATGACATTGTTAGGGTCATATTGTGTCATAAGGGGTCATATGGTGTCCTATGACCCCTTAGGACACTATATGATGTTGTTAGGGGTCATACTATGTTCTTGGGGGTCATATGGTGTCTTATGATCCCTTAGGACATCATATGGTATCCTTATAGGTCATATGGTGTCCTAAGGGGTCATATGGTGTTCTATAACCCCTTAGGACACCATATGGTGTTGTTATAGGTCAAATGGTCTCCTAAGGGGTCATATGGTGTCTTATGACCCCTAAAGACACAATATGACCCCTTAAAACACCATTTGGTGTTGTTATGTGTCATATGGTGTCCTAAGGGGTCATATGGTGTTCTATGACCTCTTAGGTCACCATATGACCCATTGGGACACCATATGGTGTCATTAGGGGTCGAATGGTGTGCTAAGAAGTCATATGGTGTCTTATGGCCCCTTAGGAAACTATATGACCCCTTAGGTGTCGTTAGGGATTATTTTGTGTCCTAAGGGGTCGTATTATGTCCTAAGGGGTCAAATGGTGTCCTATGACCCCTTAGGACACCATATGAACTCTTACGACACCATTTGGTGTTGTTATGTGTTATATGGTGTCCTAATGGGTCATATGGTGTTCTATGACCCCTTAGGACACCATTTGGCGTCGTTAGGGGTTGTATAGTGTGCTAAGGAGTAATATGGTGCCCTATGACCCCTTAGGAAACTATATTTCCCTTTAGGTTTCATTAGGGTTTATTTTATGTCCTAAGGGGTCGTATTGTGTCCTAAGGGGTCATATGGTGTCCTATGATCCCTTAGGACACTATATGACGTTGTTAGGGGTCATATTATGTCCTAAGGGGTCATATTGTGTCTTATAACCCCTTAGGACACCACATGGTGTTGTTATGGGTTGTATGGTGTTCTAAGGGGTCCTATGGCATTATATGACCCCTTAGGACACCATATTATGTTGTTATGGGTCATATGGTCTCCTAAGGGGTGATATGGTGTCCTATGACCCCTCAGAATGCCATATGACCCCTTAGGACACCATATTGTGTCATTATGCATCATATGGTGTCCTAAAGGGTCATATGGTGTCTCATGAACCTTGAGGACACCATATGACACCTTAAGACACCATATGATGTTGTTATAAGTCTTATGGTGTCCTAAGGGATCATATGGTGTTCTATGAGCCTTTAGGACACCATATGGTGTTGTTAGGGGTCGTATGGTGTGTTAAGGGGTCCTATGGTATCCTATGACCCCTTAGGACACCATATTACCCCTTTGGTATTGTTAGGGGTCATATTGTGTCTGAACGGGTCATATGGTGTCCTATGACCCCTCAGGACACTATATGGTGTCATTGGGGGTTGTATGGTGTGCTAAGGGGTCATATTGTGTCCTAAGGGGTCACAAGACATAGTATGACCCCTTAGACACCATATGATCCATTAGGTTTTGTTAGGGGTCATAGTATGTCCTCCCATGACCCTTTAGGACACCATATGACCCCTTAGGACACTATATGACCCCTTAATTGGTGCAGGAGCACCCCAACAATGAAGCCCCTTTTCCATTTTCATGTTTATAATAAAGATCCATTTTTGTAAGACCAATTGTCAAGATGGTACATTTATAAACCACTTGGTCAAACTTGGTCAACAAATCTATGGTAGATTAGGAAGAGTCAAATTTGTGTGTCTTCTATGCTTAGGGTTCATTTGGCAACCTTTGGAGTGCAGGAAAATGCATAAATAGCCGATAGACAAAATGTTGCATAAGGTTGTAAAAGTTGCATTTTTGGTGTAACTTGTCTCGATAGAGTCGCCTTCATGAAGAATTGTCATCGGGTATCGGTGTAGCTATTTTGAGCACCACCCGATAACCCGATGGAGTGATGACATTCTAAAGGATTTTTCATCGAGTATTGGTGTAGCAGTTGTGAGCACCACCCAATAACTTGATAGAAAAGCATGCGGAAGGAATTGACATCGGGATTGGAAGTCGAGGATCCTGACTTACCCCAACGACTCGATAAGACAACACACTTGGAGTTTTGGCATCGACTATTGGAGACACTGTCTGGAAGTCATCCCGATGGCTCGATGGAAAGGAAGACTTGTGTTCACATGTTATTGGGCATCGGCAAAGCACACTTGAAGTTATCCCAAAGAGTCAATGGAAAGGCACACCACCTTGAGGGTATTTCATCGAACATCAGGTGGATTTTTTGAGCTACTCCAAAGACCTGATAGGAGCGTACCACTGGGAGAGTTATGATCGGGCATCAGGAGGCTTATTTTTGGGTTAACCCGATGACCCGATAAAACCACGTGAATTGTAAATCCTGTCATCGGGCATAAGAAGGCATGTTTTCGATCTATGTCGATAACCCGATGGAAGTTACCAACCTGCTAGAAATGGTAATCGAAAGGGAATTTGGTCTCCCAACTCCTCCCAACGACTAAACCAGTTTGAATTTCAGTTGAGGATGTTGAAAGGATATCTATATGAATATGTTTGAATCATTTCCAGAGTAGAGGTGGATGATCCAACAAATGTAATAGAACTTTTTGTGTGAACAAAAATATAGTTGCAGGTTTCACAGAACATCCTTGCATCGTAAAATCAATAAATTATACTGGTAGGACTTGGAATGGGTGTGTAAATGTAGAATTTGAGTATGATAACTCAATGAATAGTACCAAACCAGTACTAAGAGGGGGGGGTGAATCAGTACAAACACAAATACAGTCCAAAACCAGTTTGTCAGCAAGTACTCCAAATGACTAGCAAACAGGGACACTTGTTGAAACAAAGTGCAATCGGTAAGACCCAGAACAAATAAAACAATCATAAAATGGTCACTCACTTAAGCTTTCCTCTTAGCTCAATACTATAGTACCATTTCACCCTCATGCATGAACAGGTAAACTATCATCAGATCTCCACAATAGTTAGTTCAATATGTTTTACAGACAGACATAAAACACCGAACCATCATAAGCTTAATAGACAATAACAAAGCATCACAAGATAAAAGCATCACACATGACACATATATTTTTCACATGGAAACCCAACTAGGAAAAACCACGGTGCGGATGAATACCCACAAGCTACTTTTTGAACTCTATAGAAGTCCGCTCTGTTAGGAGCCTTGTCCGGTTAAAGACATTACAATAGGTTCTGCTAGGAACCGGTCCTATTAGGGATCACCTGGTTAAGGGATGGCTACAATACTCAGTTAAGGGTTAAACCCGGTTAGGGTTACCTTGTTAGAGGATTTCAAGAACTCAATAGCTAAAGGATCTCCAGAGCTCTATAGCTTCACATAACTCATTAACTTCGAGTTACCCTGTTAGGGGATTTGAATCAAGCCGGTTAAAGCTACCCTGTTAAGGGATTTATATCAAGTCGGTTAAAGCTACCCTATTAAGGTATTTTACAACTGTTGAAGTGGTTAAAGATCAACAAGAATTACAATGATCTGGTAACAACACTCAATGCTAATGCAGATCCATTTTGGCTCCTCTTCACCTTCTGCACATTCACTTTGCAGTTATCTCTTCTCTCCTTTGGTCTGGCAAGAATCATGTATCACCTTCCTTGGATACACACTCACAATTTTTGCCAACAACCTTAGAAAGAAATACAACATCAACCTTATAGGAAACAGACAGGTCGATAGCAAAAACCCTAAACCCTAAACCTGTTAGGTTAAGCAATTCAAGCGGTTCAATCCTGACCGTTGAATCATACTGCATTAAATGCAACAGTCTTGAATCTATTTCAAGACATTCTCCATCGTCCATTATCCATCAATTTCATGGCAGCTAATAACCCATCACGCATTATCACCGTTTGACAAACTTCGCACATTCCCGAGGTAGATAGGAATAGTCTTCTTCATGCAAGATCCTTCACGCGCACAGGGCTTATGTGGCAACACGATCTGTTTTCCGTTACACTGCTAACTCATCACTCAAAGATCACCGATTGAGTCACACATTCTTGAGGTACTCCAACCGGAAATCCTGAAGTGGAAACTACCTACCAACCGGTAGTCACATAGTGCTTCCATGTGCCGGTTCCCATGACTGCATGTCAGTTCATCTTGAACAAATATACCGCTTCACTTTGGCATATATACCCGTTCACACATATGTCAATTCTCTCTTCTCACATATCACATATGTCGGTTCACTTCATATCACATATTGACATCATTGACATCAATGACAACATACAATATCATTATGTCCTTATACCGGTTCACATAATGTCAACAATCTCCCCCTTTGGCATTGATGGCAATATACAAAGATATCTCTCTGCTTCACATCTTCTCCCCCATTTGCTGCAGATATCTTTTCCACTTCACTCCTTCTCCCCCTTTGACAACAATGCCAAAGTGGAGGCACAAGCATCCTTGTTCCATTATGTTGCTCCCCCTAAGGAGTAGCATCCTTCAACACATCAATCAACAAAAAAATTTGACTATGCAATACCTGACTGATGTGGAACAAATACTTTTAGTTCACCTCCTGAAGGGGCAGTACCCCCAATTCACCTCTTAAATGCACAAATGTAGTCTTTGGGAGAGGCTTGGTGAATATATCTGCTAACTGCTCCTTACTGGAAACATGTTCTAGTGCAATTTCTTTATTCTGAACCTTTTCCCTCAAGAAATGATACTTAAGCTCAAAATGCTTGGTTCTAGAATGTAAAACTGGATTCTTTGAAATATTGATAGCACTTGTGTTATCACAGAATATACTTACCCGTTCAAATATAGGGATTTTGAAGCCTTCTAGTACATGCTTCATCCAAATTGTCTGAGTGCAGTTCATGAAAGTTGCAACATACTTCGCTTCCACTGGAGACTAAGAGATACAACTTTGCTTTTTACTCATCCATGAGACCAGTCTACCATCGAGAAAGAATGCACCACCAGTTGTGCTTTTCCGGTCATCCACATTACCTGCCCAATCAGCATCTGTGAACACTTTCAGATTGAAATCATTGTTGTATGGGTACCACAATCCATAGTAAATTGTTCCCTTCAGATACCTAAGAATCTGCTTGACTGCAACCAAGTGGGATTCTCTTGGACTTTTCTAGAACCTTGCAGTAATGCCAACTGCATGTGCAATATCTGGTCTGCTATGCACTACATAATGCAACTTACCAATCATTGATCGGTATTCCTTCTCATCAACCAGTGTGGAATCATCCTCTTTTGTCAATTTGCAACCGGTCACCATCGGTGTACCAACTGGTTTTCTATCTTACATGCCAAAGGTCTTCAACACCTCTTTGACATATTTGGATTGAGTGATAAAGATTCCATCTTTCATCTGCTGGATCTGCAATCCAATAAAGAACTTAATCTCCCCTATGAGTGACATCTCAAACTCTTTCTTCATCTCATCAGCAAACTCATGACTCATCTTGTCATCTCCACCAAAGATAATGTCATCAACAAAAACCTCACAGATTAGGATCTGATCTCCTTTAGACTTCAAGTAGATATTTCTATCTTCACTTGTTCTCTCAAATCCAATCTTCACAAGATGGGAATGTAGGCACTCATACCATGCCCTAGGTGCTTGCTTTAGACCATATAAGGCTTTATGTAGCCTGCACACCATATCACTATCTTCAGATAGGGAAAACCGATCTGGTTGCTCTATATACACCTCCTCTTCAAGTACACCATTTAGGAATGCAAATTTTACATCCATTTGATATACTTTAAACCTTTTAAAAGATGGATATGCAAGAAACATACAAACTCCTTCCAATCTGGCTACAAGAGCAAAGGTTTCTCCATAGTCTTCTCCTTCTTCTTGAGCATATCCTTTGCATACCAATATGGCTTTATTCCTAATCATTGTGCCATCCTCATTCAACTTGTTTCTGAACACCCATTTGGTGCCAATGACATTTTTATGCTTTGGTCTGGGTACCAAGGACCATGTACCATTTTTCTCTATCTGGTCAAGTTCCTCCTCCATTGCCTTGATCCAGTCTCCATCTTTATGAGCCTCTTTGAATGATTTGGGCTCAAATTCAGAGATCATACATGAGTTTTCTCCGACCTTTCTTCTTGTAAGGATTCCTGCATCCTTATCTCCTATGATTCGCTTAGGATCATGATTCAACTTGACATACCGAGGAATGGTCTTGACTGGTTCTTCTTGCTTTTCCTCTTCATCCTCATCTTCATTAGTATCAGCATTCATCAATTTAGGAACACTATTACTAGTACTTGGTTGACTGGCAACCGGTTCCCAGAAGGTTGCAACCGGTTCATTTACAGCTTGCTCACTGTCGGTTCCTCAGTTTTCTCAGAGGATTCATCAACTCTTACATTGATACTTTCTATAATTCTCTGAGTCCTATTGTTGTAACATTTGAAAGCTTTACTCTTGGTAGAATATCCTAGGAATATTCCCTCATCACATTTAGCTTCAAATTTGCCTTGATGTTCACTCCTCTTGATGTAACATTTGCTACCAAATACCCTAAAGTAGCTGACCACAGGTGTCTTACCGGTCCAATACTCATAAGGAGTTTTGTCCTTACCTTTCTTGATGAGTACCCGGTTCATAGTGTAGACTGCAGTGCTCACCGCTTCTCTCCAAAAGGTGTGAGCTACCTTTCCTTGAATCAACATGGTTCTAGCTGCTTCAACCATAGTTCGGTTATTCCTCTCTGCTAGGCCATTCTGCTGTGGAGTCCAGGGGGCAGACAGTTGCCTTTTGATGCCAAATTCTTCACAGTACTTGTTGAATTCACCGGAAGTGAATTTCCCTCCTTGATTGGTTCTGAGACACTTGATTCTTTTATTGCTTTCCTTCTCCACTAATGCTCTGAAAGCCTTTAATTTCACAAAGGCTTCAGACTTGTCTTTCAAGAATGTGACCCACATCATTCTTGAGCAATCATCAGTGAGAATCATGAAGTACCTATCACCCTGCACACTTCTAGTTTTCATAGGACCACACAAATCAGTATGCACAAGATCAAGCAAGTTGTCAGCAGTGAAAGATTTACCTTTAAAGGTTGAGGAAGACATTTTCCCCAACTGACACTCTCTGCACAAGGTATTATCTGGTTTGCTTAGCACCGACAACCTTCTAACTGCTTTGATCTTACTAGCCTTCACAATGTTATCAAAATTTACATGGCAGAGTCTCCTATGCCATATTCAGCTATCATCAAGCTTAGCCATAAGACATGTACTTATATTTGCATTCAAATGAAATAGGTTATCTTTGGTCTGCATGCCGATGGCCACCAATTTACCATCTTTTCCTTTGATTATGCAAACTCCGTTCTTGAATTCCAGAGTGAGGCCACTGTCATTTAGCTAGGCAACACTTAGAAGGTTTTGTCTGAGACCATCAACCCAGTACACATTGTCAGCACTTCTCTTCCCATTCAGAGAGATGGACCCTCTGCCTTTGACCATGCATGGTGCATCATTGCCAAAGCGAACCACACCACCATCATACTCCTCCAAGGATAGAAACTTGCTTCGGTCACCTGTCATATGGTGAGAAAAACCACTGTCAATGATCCACTCATTGGAATTATCAAACCGGGAGACAAGAGCCTTCTTGTCTGCCACATCTTCCTTTACAGCAACAAACACAAAGTCTTCATTCTCTTCATCTTTTGATTCCTCATCTATGACACCTTCATCAACTACCACAAAACAATTTCTTCGGTTTGCTCCTTTGAATTTCCTGAACCTTTCTGGTTTGTCCTTGTTATCGCCATTAGGACAGTTTATAGCAATATGTCCTATCTGGTTACAAGAAAAGCATTTCAAAGGTAGCTTACCTTTGTATTTACCAGTTCCTTTAGGAAGCTTCTTGGCAAGGAGAGCTTCAAATGCCATCAAAATCTCCTCATCATTCATTTCTCTGTTTTGACAAGGTTCCCCATTAGTGCTAGCCTATTTTCCTTTTCTGGATGGTATAGCAAAGGCTTTAAATGCTGATTCAGTCTTCTGAACACTGCCATCAAAACTATTTAGCTCATAGGCTGTCAACTTAGCTATGATGGAGTCCAATGATACTTTAGACTTGTCTATTGATCTCAGCTCCTAAATAGCAGCAACCCTTATTGCATAGACCGGCAACAGGGATCTCAAGACTTTGCTTACCACAGTGGAATCTTCTATTTTACCACCACCACTCTTGATTTCTCCAACAACTTTTTTGATTCTTATTCCATACTACTGAATGGTCTCACCTTCAACCATCCACATATCTTCAAACTTCCCTCTCAGGCTTTCTTCCTTAGCCTGTTTCACATGTTCATCACCACCATAGATATTTTCAAGAGCATCCCATACCTCTTTGGGATTTACCTTGTCTTGAACATCAATAAACTCAATGTCAGAGAGACTACTAATGAGGGCTTCCATGACTTGCTCATTTTCTTGTATCTCTCTCTTTTGGTCATCGGTGAGAGTACCGGTAGGGACAACATAGACATTCTCAACATAACTCCAGTGTTGAGCACCCATGCTTCTGATGAATAGCTTCATCCTATCTTTCCATATACCAAAATTTTTCCTGTTAAACTTTGGACCTTCCCTCTTCATCATTTGACTAGGATCTTTACCTCAAGCGGTTAAGCTTACAACATAGAGGACCTAGAGTGCTCTGATACCAATTGATAACTCAATGATGAAAGAATAGTACCAAACCGGTACTGAGAGGGGGGGGGTGAATCAGTACAAACACAAATATAGTCCAAAACTGGTTTGTCAGCAAGTACTCCAAATGACTGGCAAACAGGGATACTGGTTGAAACAGAGTGCAATCGGTAAGACCCAGAACAACTAAAAGAATCATAAACCAGTCACTCACTTAAGCTTTCCTCTTAGCTCAATACTATAGTACCATTATACCCTCATGCATGAATAGGTAAACTATCATCAGATCTCCACAATAGTTAGTTCAATATGTTTTACAGACAAGCATAAAACACTGAACCATCATAAGCTTAACAGACAATAACAAAGCATCACACATGACACACATATTTTTCACGTGGAAACCCAACTGGGAAAAACCACGGTGGGGATGAATACCCACAAGCTGCTTTTTGAACTCTTTAGAAGTCCGCTTTGTTAGGAGCCTTGTCTAGTTAAAGACATTACAATAGGTTCTGCTAGGAACCATTCTTGTTAGGGATCACCTGGTTAAGGGATGGCTACAATACCCGGTTAAGGGTTAAACCCGATTACGGTTACCTTGTTAGAGGATTTCAAGAACTCAATAGCTAAAGGATCTCTAGAGCTCTATAGCTTCCCATAACTCATTAACTTCGAGTTACCCTGTTAGGGGATTTGAATCAAGCTGGTTAAAGCTACCCTGTTAGGGGATTTATATCAAGCTGGTTAAGGCTACCCTGTTAAGGGATTTCACAACTGTTGAAGTGGTTAAAGATCAACAGGAATTACAATGATCTGGTAACAACACTCAATGCTAATGTAGATCCGTTTTGGCTCCTCTTCACCTTCTGCACATTCACTTTGCAGGTATCTCTTCTCTCCTTTGGTCTGGCAAGAATCACGTATCACCTTCCTTTGATACACACTCACAAATTTTGCCAACAACCTTAGAAAGAAACACAACATCGACCTTATAGGAAACAGACAGGTCGGTAGCAAAAACCCTAAACCCTAAACCTCTTAGGTTAAGCAATTCAAGAGGTTCAATCCTAACCATTGAATCATACTGCATTAAATGCAACAGTCTTGAATAGATCTCAAGACATTCTCCATTGTCCATTATCCACCGATTTCATGGCGGCTGATAACCCATCACACGTTATCACTGTTTGACAAACTTTGTACATTCCCGAGCTAGATAGGAATAGTCTTCTTCATGCAAGATCCTTCACGTGCATAGGGCTTACGTGGCAACATGATCTGTTCTCCATTATACTACTAACTCATCACTCAAAGATCACCGATTGAGTCACACATTCTTGAGGTACTCCAACCAGAAATCCTAAAGTGGAAACTACCTACCAACCGGTAGTCACACAGTGCTTCCATGTGCCGATTCCCATGACTACATGCCGGTTCATCTTGAACAAATATACTGCTTCACTTTGGCATATATACCGGTTCACACATATGTCGGTTCTCTCTTCTCACATATCACATATGTCGGTTCACTTCATATCACATATTGACATCATTGACATAAATGACAAAATACAATATCATTATGTCCTTATACTGGTTCACATAATGCCAACAGAGTAATTCCATTTGTTTCAATTGGCTTAGGACCTGGGTGGACATATCCGAGTCTTAAATTCTTTTGTTCTAGTCTGACAACTAGGGTAAAGAGAAATCAGGGTTTCATCTAGAAATGGCTCTAACTTGAGATTCTTGTATTGGACCACAATGGCCATTAGAGGAGTTCAAGTTGGAGCAATGTACATTAGGACACTGGTAGTTGTAGCCTAGGAAGTGTCAACACTTAGGTTCCACACCATAACCTAGGCCAAGCATGCCCATGTGCTTGGGCTCAGAATTAAGGAAGTAGGAGTGCAGAAAGACTCTAGGAGTGGACTGAACCAATCCAAGGTTGGATTGTGTATTTAGGAACATACTCAGACCTGAACCAAATGACCATCTAGCCAGTTGTATTCATTTGCAAGTTGTTGCTCCAGAACCAGACCTGATTACCCCTATTAGGCTTGGTTGGCCTAGACAGTTTAGAGGTGTACAAGGGTAGTTGGAGTTTGTCCTTTTGGATTTTGAAGGTTCTCAATAAAGGGTACTCTGTTCTATAGTTTGTTTTCTTCATCCTTTGAAGAAGTTAAAGCTATTTTGCCAAAAATAGTGTCTAGAGGGCTACAGACAGAAAACAGTTTGGTTTAACAATCAAGCTGCATTTGGGTGTTGTGAGTCTAGGAGATATTAGGGATCAACTCGATTGATCAGAACAAGTCTGGAACAATATAGGGGAACCCTATCCACTCCCTAAATCGAAGGGTTTGAGTAGTATCTCATTTTGCTAATTTGGCTTATCAACCATTAGCCTTAGCATGCTAAGTAAGGCTACATTGTTCATTAAGTCAGAGTGAAAAAGGAAATTGATTTATTGTAGAAGGTTGGAGTTAGGGCTTGATTGTGCTTCTCTTAACGTCCTCTGTGTCACTTAGGATACCATATGACCCATTGGGACACCATATGGTGTCACAAGGAATCGTATGGTGTCCTAAGGGGTCATATGGTGTCCTATGAACCCTTAGGACACTATATAACCCATTAGGTGTCATCAGGGGTCTTATTGTGTCCTAATGGGTCATATGGTGTCGTATGACCCCTTAGGACACCATATGCTTGGGAGACTATATGGTGCTATGGGTTGTATGGTGTCCTAAGGGGTCATATGGTGTCCCATGACACCTTAGGACACCATATGACCCCTTAGGATACCATTTGGTGTTGTTATATATCATATGGTGTCTTATGACCCCTTAGGTGTCATTAGGGTTTATTTTGTGTCATAAGGGGTCGTATTGTGTCATAAGGGGTCATATGGTGTCTTATGACCCCTTAGGACACTATATGACGTCGTTAGGGGTCATATTGTTTCTTATGACCCCTTAGGACACCACATGGTGTCGTTACGGGTCGTATGGTATTCTAAGGGGTCATATGGTGTTCTACGACCCCTTAGGATACCATTTTTATGTTGTTATGGGTTGTATGGTCTCCTAAGCGGTCATATGGTGTCCTATGACCCCTTAGGACACCATATGGTGTCATTATGTATTGTATGGTGTCCTAAGGGGTCATATCATGTTCTATGACCCCTTAGGACACCATATGGTGTCATTAAGGGTCGTATGGTGTGCTAAGGGGTCATATGGTGTCCTATGACCCCTTAGGTATTGTTAGGCATCATTTTGTGTCGTTAGGGGTCAAATGGTGTCCTATGACCCCTTAGGACACAATATGACCCCTTAGGACACCATACAGTGTTGTTAGGGGTCATATGGTGTATTATGATCCCTTAGGACACAATATGACCCCTTAGGTGTTGTTAGGAGTCAAATAGTGTCCAAACGGGTCATATGGTGTCCTACAACCCCTTAGGACACCATATGGTGTCGTTCGGGGTTGTATGGTGTGCTAAGGGGTCATATTGTGTCCTAAAGATTTGTAGGTCATCATATAACCTCTCAGGACACCATGTGACCCCTTAGATATCGTTAGGGGTCATATGGTGTCTCGTGACACCATATGACCCCTTAGGACACCATATCATGTCGTTATGGGTCTTCTTGTGTTCTAAGGGGTCATATGGTATTCTAAGGGGTCATACTATTTTATATGACCCCTTAGGACACCATATGGTGTCGTAAAGGGTTGTATGGCATTCTAAGTGGTCATATGGTGTTCTATGGGGTCATATGGTTTTTTATTACCCCTTAGGATACTATATAACATTGTTAGGGGTCATATTATGTCCTAAGGGGTCATATTGTGTCTTATGACCTCTTAGGACACCTCATAGTGTCATTATGGGTCGTATGGTGTTCTAAGGGGTCATATGGTGTTCTATGACCCTCTAGGACACCATATTATGTTGTTATGGGTCATATGGTGTCCTATGACCCCTTAGGACACCATATGACCCCTTAGGACTCCATATGGTGTTATTATGTGTCGTATGGTGTCCTAAGGGGTCATATGGTGTTATATGACCCCTTAGGAAACCATATGATGTTTTTAAGGGTCGTATGGTGTGCTAAGGGGTCATGTGGTGTCCTTTGACCCCTTAGGACACAATATGACCCCTTAGTACACCATACAATGTCCTTAGGGGTCATACAGTGTCCTATGACCCCTTAGGACATAATATGACCCTTTAGGTGTTGTTAGGGGTCATATTGTGTCTTAACGGGTTATATGGTGTCCTACAACCCCTTAGGACACCATATGGTGTCGTTAGGGGTTGTATGGTGTGTTAAGGGGTCATATTGTGTTCTAAACATTCCTAGGAAATCATATAACCCCTAAGGGGTCATATAACACCATATGACCCCTTAGAACACAAGAAGACCCATAATGACAAGATATGGTGTCCTAAGGGGTCATATGGTTTCATGAGACACCATATGAATCCTTAGGGGTCATATGGGGACCTAAGGAGTCATATGGTGTCTCATAAAACCATATGACCCCTTAGGATACCATATTGGGTTGTTATGGGTCTTCTTGTGTTCTAAGGGGTCATATGGTGTTATATGACCCCTTAAGATACCATATGACCCCTTAGGAAACCATTTGGTGTTGTAAGGGGTGGTATGGTGTTGTAAGGGGTTGTATGGTGTCCTAAGGGGTCATATGGTGTCCTATGACCCCTTAGGAAACTATATGACATTGTTATGGGCCATATCCTAAGGGGTAATATTATGTCTTATGAGCCCTTAAGACACCACATGGTGTCGTTATTGGTCGTATGGTGTTCTAAGGGCTCATATGGTCTTCTATGACCCTCTAAGACACCATATTATGTTGTTATGGGTCATATGGTCCTCTAAGGGGTCATATGGTGTGTTATGACCCCTTAGGACACCATATAGTGTCATTATGTGTTGTATGGTGTCCTAAGGGGTCATATGGTGTTCTATGACCCCTTAGGATACCATATGATGTCATAGGGGTCACATGGTGTGCTAAGGGGTCATATGGTGTCCTATGACCCCTTAGAACACCATATGACCCCTTAGGTATCGTTAGGTGTCATTTTGTGTCGTTATGGGTCATATGGTGTCCTATGACCCCTTAGGACATAATATGATCCCTTAGGTGTTGTTAGGGGTCATATTGTGTCATAACGGGTCATATGGTGTCCTACGACCCCTTAGGACACCATATGGTGTCATTAGGGGTTATATGGTGTGTTAAGGGGTCATATTGTGTCCTAAAGGTTCGTAGGACATCATATAACCCCTTAGGACACCATATGACCCCTTAGGTATAATTAGGGGTCATATTATGTCCTAAGGGGTCATATGGTGTCTCCTAACACCATATGACCCCTTAGGACACCATATTGTGTCGTTATGGGTCTTCTTGTGTTATAAGGGGTCATATTGTGTTATATGATCCCTTGGGACACCATATGGTGTCATAAGGGATCGTATGGTGTTCTAAGGGGTCATATGGTGTCCTATGACTCCTTAGGACACTATATGACCCCTTAGGTGTTATCATGGGTCTTATTGTGTCCTAATGGGTCATATGGCGTTCTATGACCCCTTAGGACACCATATGACCCCTTGGGACACTATATGGTTCTATGGGTTGTATGGTGTCCTAAGGGGTCATAAGTTATGACTGCTTAGGACACCATATGACCCTTTAGGATGCCACATTGTATCATTAGGGGTCATATGGTGTCCTAAGGGGCCTCTTGGTGTCTTAGGGTCCCTTAGGACACCATATGGTGTCATTAGGGGTCTTATTGTGTCTTAAGGGGTCATATGGTGTTTTATGACCCCTTAGGCATATGACCCCTTAGGAGACCATATGGTGTCGTTAGGGGTCATATTGTGTCCTAAGGGGTCATATGATGTTCTATGACCCCTTAGGACACAATATAACCCATTAGGAGACCATATATACTAAGTTTCAAATAAGGAGAGATATAAGGGCGAAGAGAGATGAAGAACTAAAGATAGGGAAAAGAACTAAAGGACAAGGACATAAATAGAGATATAGATATTAAGGAGTATGAAGTGAGAGGGAGTAAAACTAAAGGATAAGGATGGATAGAAAGAGGTAGACATATCTAGCTATTAAAAAGGAGAGAGGGCGATAGAGATAAAAAATGAAGATAAAGGGAGAGGGAGATGAATAGATATAGAGAAAGAGAGAGGTAAAGACAAAGATAAATATATGAAGAGATGGAGAAAAATGGACAGAGAGGGGTAAAGAGAGAGATAAAAAGAAGAAGAGATAGAGAGATATAAAGGAAGAGAAATATCGATAGATAGAGAGATATAGATAGTGCAAGAGAGTGAGAAAGAGAGATAGAAATTATAGATAGGGATATATAGAGAGGGAGAGAGAGAAAGAGGAATATATAGAGATACATAAAGAAACTATAGAGAAGGATGTGGGGAGAGAGTCAAAGATATATAAAGATGGATAAAATAAAGAGATAAAGGTAGAGAAAGGGAAAGATACTTCAAGAGGGTGATAGAGGAAGAGACAGAGAAGTAGATTAATCATGTATAGAGGAATATATATAAAGATAGAGGAACATATAAAAAGAGAGATTGATAGGGAAAGAGATGGAGATGTGGATATGGAGATAGAGATAGATATGGATAGAAAGTGATAGAGAGAGTAAGACAAATGGAGGGAGAGATGGAGTGAATAAGTCAGATTTAGAGATAATGAGATATAAATATACACGAAGATAGATCTATAGGGATATAGAGATAGAGGGGACAAGATAGGGAGAGAAAGGAGGTGATAGAGACAAGTAATATATAAGTATATGTAGGATAAGGTATAGGAGGAAGACAAATAGAGATAAGAGAGATTATTAGAGAGAAATATAGAAATAAGGAGTGACAATGATGGAGTGGGAGAGGGAGAGATAGGAATAGAAAGATGGACATATATGTAGAGATGCATGTAACTTTGGAATTTATCTATCTAGATGGGATGATAAAATAAGTGACATAAGTAGAGAAGAAAGAGATAGATAAAATATATTATATAAGTATAGATAGACAAGTGATAGATAAAGGAGGTGATCGGAAAAAAATGAGACTTTGTATGCAAAATTTGTGAGTATTTAAAGTTTTAAAATTGAAGGACTAAATTCAAATGATTATAATTAATTTTTGTTCTATAATATCATCAAACTACCTCATCCATTTGATAGGTCTCTGAATTACCTTTCCAAAGCCTATAAAAAATAAAAATTTCGATAAGAAACACAAACGTTATGCCCATGTTACTAAACTATATTTTTTATGTTGAGAAAAACGGATATCCGATTTGAAAAAGTATGACATCACAAATTGGATATCCAATATTAACGGATATTTGATTTGGTTTGGTATAACCAAACCAAATTCAAATTTTGGCCGACCCTTGGAACAAAAAGTCAAAGTGGATTTTGGCGTGTTTGGAAAGGTTTAAAACACATTTTTTTTTCCATTACCACTTTTTGGCCCCCCATGATCTTGCACATACCCATAAGAAGAAAGAAGATGAGAAGAGGAGACATAAGGATTTTGAAGTTGGTGATGAAGTGATGGTGTATCTGAGAAAAGAGAGATTTCTAGTTGGAACCTATAACAAGTTGCAGATGAGGAAGTTCAGTTCTGGAAATTCATATGAAGTGGAGTTGCTGGATAGTTTGAGTATTGCACCTATATTTAACATTGTAGACCTACATTAGTATCATGAACCAAAATTCAGTGAGGACAATATTGCAGACTTGGAGAAGTAGTTGCCTCGGAAGGAGCTAGATCAGATTGAAGATATTTTGGATAGTAGGATTGGGTGTAACACCCGAAGCAGTCAGTATAAGGAGTATCTTGTGAAATGGAAGGATCAGTTGAAGATTCATCTTGGATTTCTCAGCCAGAGGTAGACCACCTTGGTTTTCCTCTGACCCTAGAAAAGTGAGAGACTCACTTTTTCTACAACCCCAGATGTCTGATGCAGGAGCATCCCCGGTTCATGGCAATCTTGTATCAGCCAAAAATATTTCTTTTCTGTTTGTTTTCTGTCTCGCAGTTTCAACATTTCATTCCATATTTTCTTGCATTGGCTCATCGAATCTTGTGAAGTTGGATTTTTCTTGAGGACATGATCATCTTCCTTATTCCTAAACCGTGGAGCATTTGGATCATTTTTTGGCAATTTATCGATTCTGGATTCTGAGACAATTTTCTGGCATCGAAAACATTTGGACCTATTTGCATTGGTGAATCTACTAGATCACTTTCATAGCTTGCAGAGACCTATGCGTTGATTCCAATGTTCTTTGGCATGTGGCCGACCTTCCCTTTGACCCACACTTCATCCTTTGGATTTTTCAGAGGAATCTCTTTGGCGGAGGATGACCTATTGGTTTTACATAATTGATCTTGTCCTTCAATGTTTGATCCTTTTGGGCCGACCAGATCCCCTTGGATCGTATAAATCATTGTAATCGAGCGTTGTAATACATATTCTAGGAATCAGATATAACATAGAAGATAGATCTTAAGTTTGGAGGTCCAGGAGTGACCCATTCTGTAACTGAGCATGTATGTAGCAGGGCAGTGAGCCGAATCTTGTAATCCGAATGTTACTGGTTATCTGTAACTAATTTTCATTATCTAATTCATTCAATTATGCATTGTCTCCATCATATCCTCTTGTTTCTGTTGTGTTTACTCTTGCTGCTCGGTCTAGATTGATCTCTTTGAGGCCCCTCCTAACTGGTGATTGCATCAAAGAGAGAGAGAGAGGTGAGACAAATAGTAGTATGGAGTGAAGGAGGTAGAGAGTTGGGGGAGATAAAAGTAGAGAGGGGTGAAAATAGAGGTAGATGGGGAGAGAGGGAGTGGAGATGAAGAGAAATACTGAGGGAAACAGGGAGGCAAGGAGTGAGAGAGAGGGGGAGAGTGAGATTTATGTAAATGAATAGTGGTAGAAAGGAAGTGAGTGAGAGATAGGGAGAGAGTGAGATTTATTTAGATGAATAGAGGTAAGGAGGGAGGGAGGTAGAGGTATTTGGAGAAAGGAAGGGGGGAGATAGAGGTAAGTAGAGAGGGAAAGGGTTAGAGTGAGATAAGTAGAGATAAAGCATGGAAGAGTGGGACAAAGCAAAATGGGGGGAGAGAGAAGGAGAGGTATGTAGAGAAGTATAGGTAGGGAGGGAGTTTGGGGATGTATGTAGGGAGAGCAAGAGAAGAGATAGAGATAAGTAGAGAGAGGAAAGGAGAGATAGAGCTAGGTAGGGGGATAAAGAGATGAGATAGAGAGGAGAGAATGCATGTAAGGTAGGTAGAGAAGAGAGGGGAGATATAGAGAAGGGTGATAAATATATGTTTAAAACTTGGGGAGAGAGGATAGAGAAAGATAAAGAGATGGGGGAGAGAATGGGAGAGGGAGAGTCATAGGAAGAGAGATAGGTCTACAGATTGAGGGAGACAAAGAGAGTGAAATAGACATAGAGAGAATGGTAATATGAGCTTAGTGATTATTAAAATTTGACTGTGAGATAAATTATAAGATCTAGAGCTTGGGTAGAGAGGAGAAGTAAGATAGAGAGAGGTAGAGAGCGAGGAGAAGAGAGAGAGCAAAACATATAGGTCTAGAGCTTGGAGGAGACAACAAACTTGAGGTAGATAGCAAGTGAATGATGATAGAAGCCCACTAATTATTGAAATTTGACTAAGTTTGAAAAATTATAAGATCTCCTAAAATCTAGAATCTACATTATAACTCCTAGAGATTTGAAACCATTCTCAAACATGTTACCAATATATACATAAAAATTATTTAAAGTAGAAGTTATATTTTCTCTTTGTCTTTTATCTTTCTTATACTTTAAAAATATAACTTATACTTAAATGTCATATTTTAAATTTATATATCTTGATGAAAAAATCTATGTGAAAGCCAAAGGAATCAACATCTAAGGCCATGTTCCTTTCCTAGCTTAATGTCAACGAAACACGTACATGTTTTTCTTGTTTACCATAACATGTACATGTTATAATGCATGCGTATTTTTTTCTCATAAAAGCGTATATGCATTTTTATTTTAAATTACACGTACACATTTTTAATTCAAAGAACACATGTTTTTTACTTAAATTTTCCAAGCCTTATACATATGCAGTTTTTTAATTTATCAAAAACCTCACATGTTTTGTATGTAAAGCATTTTTTTTTTTGCTAGTGGCCACCTTTATGTTCACCATCTTGGTGTACATATCCTATCTCTACATTTATCTATTTGTGAAGCCCACAATTTGTGTTTGGTAAGATCATGACAACACTTGGCGTTGTTGGTAGAAGGATGAGATATGGTTTGTATATTTTCCCTAAGCATTATGTTTCTTCCTAGACTCTCTTATTCACTGGTTTGTGGTCATCTATTTTTTCTGTTCTTAATTATTTTTTAATAGTAATATGTGGTCTTTTAATAAGGACTTGGAAGAAGTGAAGTGAGATCAATGGTGAGAGAATTAAATATAAAATTTGTACAAATAACCTCTTTTGTAGTAGGTTGGCTGCAATTTGAAGATCATTCTTACATGATTATTTGTACATCTTTTATTAAGTGTTGATTGGTACACTTGAGTTATTTTGGTTGGCATTACTCATGCAACATGTGTATATATGTTTTTGGACTACACTATAAGGGTCTTCAGATTTTTTGCACATCGATGGTTTTTTGTTGAGTTTTGTTATCATGCAAGATGATATTGTTTTAGCAAGCCATTGGATTATACAGTGATAAGAGTTGTTATATGGACTATATATGTTGATTTGAGTGTACTACTAGCTACGATTGCTATTTCAACAATGATGATTGATTCTTGGCCTATTTATTACCATGGGGTTTGGTGATTGTGTTTAGATGTTGTTGAGATTAGAAAGAAGGGATATCATTGTTCGCTCAAGGTACAACAGGCCATGGAAAGAAGACTTTAAGTGAGAGGTTGTTCAGATGTGAAAACAGAATATGAATCAGACTTCAAGTGTAAGATTGGTAGATGTGAAGTCCAACTATTCATTTCATTTTCTCTGATGTATCCCTTTGTCTCCTCTTGAAGACAATCGTATATAAGAGAAAAACTCTATGTATGTAAGCTGCAATGACCAAAAAAAAAAGGAAAGAAGAAACATTAAAGCCCTGCTTCTCTTGATGTTTGAGAAGGAAGTTTTGAATCAGTTATAATGAAATTGCACTGGAAGCATCGTCTACTTGGACGATCCATGGAATTCAATTTATTTATTTTTCATGTCATGTTCCTTGAAAGATGAAGGAACACAACTTGAAAACAAGGAAGTGGAATGTGATGGATCCTGCTAAGCACACATCGATCTCAAATATGTCCAGCAAAATCTTATAAATAATTGTGTGTTTGCATGGCCGTTAAAAATTGCTTTCTCTATGACAAATTCACGAGTTAAGCAATGATGGAACATTTGCATCAATTATAATGAGGTTATACTGGAAGTAGCGCCTACACTTATTCCCAGCGTCCACGAAATTGTTAGAAAACAGGGGAGGAAACAGGGCAAAAATATAGAAAAATATATTTTCATTCATCATTCAATCGATTACAAGTGCCTCTTTTTACGGAGGTCTTCAGATCTTTCTGGAAGCTGAAGGTAGCTAGAATAAGCATTCGGAATTGTACATATAAAATAATATTTTCCAGACTGCAGATGTGACAGAATAAATTTTAGTTGTTGATAGAAGATCCATTCGAATCCAAAGAAGTTTGTCGTCTTTAATGCTGGAATTAGACTGCAGAATGGAGATATGAAGATACGGAACATTTGCATCAATTATAATGAAGTTATAATGGAAGCAGCGCCTACAGTTACTCACTGCGTCCACGAAATTCCATTTATTTGTTCTTCATATTGTGTTCCTCGGACTAGAGATAACATCCACACGTTATCTCCCACGATCCAGGAAATTCCATTTATTTGTCTTTCATGTTGTGTTCCTGTCAAAATCTGTTGAAGAAATTTGAGTTCTACGCGTAGAGGTTGCTTCCATTGTAACTTCGTTACAACTGTTTCGAAGACATCCAGTGCCTACGCGTAAAGGTTGCTTCCATTGTAACTTCGTTACAACTGCTGCGAAGATACTGTTGTCACTTGTCACGTCTATTTTTCTATAAAATCCTATAATGGCCTTGGAAAAACAAAAAATTATTCTTGTGAAATTTGCTACAGATATTTGATTGGAGAGCGAAGTATTAGTTGTTGGGGTGCAATTCATTGGTGGTGTGGAGAGGGCAACTATTGCATTGGCTCTCTCTTTGAATTATTCTGAAAGTAGAGATTGTTTGATCCAGAGTGAATTTGGAGGCTTGGATTTGTGAAGAGCCAGGATGTTATAAGACTCTTAGACAATTAGAAGGAATTTCTGTTAATTTTCTATAAGTTTATTAGATTTTGAAATTAGGATTGTTTATTTGTTGTTGAAATGTTTTATCACTCAGTTACAGGTCTTTTTATGTCCATTTACCAGCAGTCTGTTTTGAGTCTTTTTTTTTCAATGAGATTTAAAAATAGTAGTCAATGGTCTGAGTTGGCTTAGTGGTGGAGAATTTGTGTTCCCGCAAAGAGTACGAAGTAGTCCCATATTGCCTCTATTTGTTCTAAGAGTCTTCTATCCTGGCCCTTCAACAACTAGGACTATTCATCTGCAAAAGACCATGACTTCGACAACTCTGGACTCTCAGACGGACATCATAGCTGTTAAATGAGGTATTAGTTTTTGGTCATCAGTTGAACGATTTGTAGGCTTTTTCTTTCTTTTCTTTTTTGTTGTAAATTTTCTGGTACCGTATTCTAATATTTTGATATAAAACAATAAAAATAGCTTGGAAATTTTCTGATACTGTATTCTAATATTTTGGTATAAGACAATAAAAGTAGCTTGGAATATACCAGTTAAAATTCTAACAAAACTTGAACTTCTGAATTTGACGACTAGTCCTTCATATTCCATAACCATGAAAAAAATGATGTTAATGATTCAAAAAATCCACATAGAACAATAAGAAACTAATTTGTTCTATTAATAAAGAGAATTTGGCCTATATCTAGAAAAGGTAAAGGTTTAGGATGAAAAACCTATAAGGACACAAAGCATGCATAAGATTAAATTTTTTTGTCTGATTCTTAATTATTTCACTAGTGAGTTGACTAAATAGATAATATATATTTATATGATTTATTGTTATGTGTTTTTTAATTTCAATGTATTTGGTTGTATTTATTCAAAATCTTTTATATACTTTTTATCTTAAATCAATGTAATATTGGAAGAAAATTTATTAAGGGACAATTTTGATTTAGTACACTAAAAGAAACAATATTTACTACAATGTTATCTTTTTCATATATATGATTCCTTGCTAACTAGCAATCCTTTTCATGATCATAACCCTGAGTATTTTCTAAGGGTAAACTTAAGACAACATTTACCCTAGCGACTTGGGAAATCTCTCATAATCTCTTAAATACGGATTCTTTCCAAAATATAAAATGAATTTACATTCTTAGAAGTGATCCAAATCTACAATTTCATCCTAGAAAAGATCGTTTTTCCATCAAATTTCATAAAATGCACAATAGAAGAATATCTAACTCTAATTCTATGATAAGTAAATTTTAGAATCACATTTTGATAATTCATCTTTACTTTTGTAGCCATGTACACCTATCCATATTGGATTTACTCTCCTAGAGTAGCATGTAATATTTTTTATCCATGATATCCATAGATATTGTTTTCAAACTATATTAATTGTTACTTATATGTCTGCATCTCATTGGATTAGCTTAGGTTAATATTAGAAAAAAATTACTTTCCTTTATACATATGTATATGTATGTGCATATGTGTGTGTATGTGAGAGAGAGAGAGAGTGAGGCGGAGAGACTTCTTGTACTTGTTTTTTCTTAATTTTTCTTGTATTGTATGTGGTATTTGTAGTTTTTGGAAAACAAATGTTCATAAAGAAATCTAGTGAAGACAAAAAGAATATCATTTAAAGAATATTTAAAAGGATATTGCTAAGGGACAATTGTGCAAGGCTATCTCATAAAAAATTGGATACGTTCAAAAGAGATTAAATAAGTGTGTTCAAGGAATGAATTGTGAGTACAATAGTAGAAGCTAATATTTGGAAGGTTGAATACTCAAAGGTAAAATAATTGTTCAAAAGAACATACTAAAATGTTGGACCAAGGAATCATTGGTTCCCTTCAAAAGAGTGATGCAATAAACAAATTTCTAAGAAAATGACAAAACAAAATCATAGCCAAAGACTGTAAGGACCAATCAAAGCCACATATGAGGAGGAAATACAATCAAGTGTCAAAAATGTATCTTCACTATAGGATCAAGAGATCGAAGGCCCATAAGTGAGATCCAAAGGTTGAAGAGAAATAGAATTTGATATACATATAAAGCCAAATGCTAGAAATAAGAGTGAAATTTTGTTGATTGTAATTCTTGATTTATGATTGCACCATATTTATTTACTTTTGAGGAGAATAATCTTTTAGCTAAGAGCCAAGAACTCGGGGGTATCCATTCTGTAAAATTTGCTAGGGGCACAATCCCAGCTTCATCCCTTATGATGTCAGAGCTTTGATTTAGCAAGACTTGATCCTTGGTGGGCTCATTTGTAGCCATTCAACTTCACTAATAGACCAAGAACCCATTGGCATATAAAGAAATTTTTCAAGTGTTGTAAGGCTCAATTAAAGGCTTTGTTTTTTTTGGCTTTCAACTAGCATAAAGAAAAATGTTAATGTAAATTTCTTGTTGTTTGCATGAGAGTTTGTTGCTTTCTTCTCCTTGCATTGCGTTTTTTCTTGTAGATTGGAATCATTTTGAACATACTTCTTTTTTTAAGGTTGTCAAAAAAGCATCTAAGGTAGTGGCAAAAGAAAATTGTTTTGAAAGTTATGTTCTTGTCATCATTGGTTAACACCTGTTTACAAGTCGACGTACTTTCGGTCATGTTTTGTAATTGTTGCTTAACTAGTGTTTCTATTTTGGCAATCTTTTGTGCATATAGTTTTTTTCACCTCAAGCATGACTTTTTTTAAAAGTGCAAATTACACAATATTTTTCTATGAATAAATGTAAAATGCTAAAAATTAAAGGGAGTTACTCAAAATTCACGCACTCAACTTATAAAGTGTCATTTTTTGTGTATTTTTCCTAGGGTGGATAATATAGAGGCATTTGGTAATAAATGAATTGAAATAAAGTTCCAAAAGGGGGTAATATATTAAACTCTAAAATGACAATTAAAAACATCTATCTATCATTACTTTGGAAGAAGGAAACTAGCATGATGGAATCCAAGGCATTGCTAATTGGATTTATCAATTGCCACATTTTTATAGACTTATTCTTGAACCAAGTATATATTGATAGAAACTTGCATGAGAAAGCTAAAAAAATCATATCTATATGTTAATTGCCAAAAATCAAAGGGAGTTACTCAAAATTCATGCACTCAACTTATATAGCATCATTTTTTATGTATTTTTCTTAGGATGGATAATATAGAGACAATTTGTAAAAAATAAACTAAAATAAAGATCCAAAAGGGGGTAATCTATCAAACTCTAAAATGGGAATAAAAAATGTCTATTTGTCATTACTTTGGAAGAATGAAACTAGCATGATGGAACCCTAAAGCATTGCTAATTCGATTTATCTATTAACACATTTCTATGGACTTATTCTTGAACCAAATATATATTGATGCAAACCTATATGAGAAAGTAGAAATTATCAATATCTGAGGATTAATTGGTTAAGTGTTTGGAACCACACATTGTGGGCTCTATATGTTCTATCACACATTTTGTGCTCTCACACTCTATATACCATTTCGGTAAATGTTTGGAGATCACACCAAACCTCCATTCACAAATGATCCCACTATAAATATACTTCTCTCCCTTAGTGACAATTCTTTCTATGATGAAGATATTGAAGATCAAAACTTGCTTATTAGAATGGCCTTGATTATCCTGATGACACAAAGACATCTCCTCTTGCTTTTCCTCTTTCTACACCTCTAGCATGGATAGCTATTCAACCACCTCTACGTATCAATTTGATAGAGATATTAGCTTCTCCAAATGCTACATTAGATTCTCATTAGCAGATTCATTCTCTTAGACATTTATCATTTGTTTGTAGAATCCCTCCTTTGTGATCTTGATGACTACTAAACAAATGCATCCACAAAGAACCATTCCTAAGTGTTAAAGATTCTCATAAAAAGAAACTTTAGTGCTACTTGTTATATGTCATGATGAGAGATGCTATTGCAATATATATACCTAAACATACATAATACATATCTCATAATAATATATTGCAACTATATTAAATAATAATAAAAATTATATTAATATAATCTTCTAACCAATGAAAAAAAAAACCTTAATCACCATTAAAACAATTCGAATTATCAAACATTGAAAAACCCAAGTAATCTCTATGGACTTCAATAGGTACATTAAATAGATAACAATGATTCTCCTATTCATTGCCAAAGGCAAATAGAAGGGCTAAAATTTCATTTCAAACAAGAGTAACGAATCGCGGCTTGTATAACCGACTTTATTGAAAGATCACATTAGTTCATATCACGTCTACTAGACCTATTTATTTCCATACGCAACTGCATACACGTAAAACTTTATTTGCATTGTACGAAATGCATTTAAAAGCATTTTTAAAATAGTAGAAATATGGAAAAAACTCAATCAAGAAGCCAATCCAAATTAAACTCTGCTTCCACAATCTCTACTTCAAGTTCGGGGATAGAAAAGCGCTTTGCCCGGAACCACTGCTTCCCAATCTCCTCATCACAGACAACACGTTTCAACGAACCTAACCCACAGACGGTTCGCGGCAGCTTCCTCAAACGAGAACACTCTCTCATATCTAATTCACTCAATTTCCCCAATTTTCCTATTTCCTCTGGAAGTTTTTTCAAACCCTCACATACTGAAATGTCTAGATATTCCAGCCACACAAGATTTCCAATTGAAGAAGGAAGTTCTGTAAGGCCAGGTAATGCCGATAGCCTTAATACTCTTAGATAGATCATACTTCCAAGGTCAGAGGGTAAATTCTGAATGAGATGGCAATTTGTAACAGACAGCATCTGAACGGATTGCATGTTGCAGATTCCAGGAGGCAACACCTCCAGGTCACTGCAGTGATCCAGGTTAAAATCTTGCAGCTTGGTACTGTTCAATGTCGAGGTACTTTCAAACCCTTCACATAAGCTTAAAGAGAGCTTCTCTATGTTCTGTACTCCTTTGTTCTGTATTTCAATCGGTGTTGCAATTAACCTTTCCAAGCGGAGAACTTTCAGCTGAGTCAGCGAAGATAAGGCATCCATTCCTTTCAATGTGGCCCTTTTTGAACCATAATTGAATACCATGAGAATTTTCAGTTTTTTCATGGATTTCAAATATGGGGGAAGAAAGTATTCGCTTGCAGCAAATACTATCACCATAACCTCTGCCTCTGGAAAAATCATTTCATCCCATTGAGTTTCATTCATAGGACCTGCAGGAATGCATCACAGATGAAATTTAATCAGGGCATTTTAGGTTGGACTATGATTGCTTATTTCTAGGTTAGTTTTCTTTCATATTGTAGTTGAAACAGGGAGAATGGAAAATGTACATCAACAGAAACACCAAACAACTAGTTAGAGGATGAGACCAGTTATGTTACATGATCTTATGTATGAGAAAGCTAGACAAATGCAACAATAAATCTAGAAATGCAGAATACTTTGCATTGTCTGTTGAGTTGACCGAGTACATAAATGACTATATATCACAAATGTTTTAGAACATAAAACGAATGATGGTTCATTAGTTTATTTGGGTGGCCTAGAGAAATATTTATCTAGGATTCTTTGAAAATTGAATGAAATGCAAAGTAAGCTGCATGGAGTAATCATTGTGTGCTGAACAATATTGTAACAGTTTATACGTGGAGAACGCTTTTCAATAACCCACCTGTGTGAATAGAGAGAATTTGAGCTTCAAATGTTTTATTAGTATGCAATTTCCATTTCTGAGGTAAACTACTCTCTTTCCTAGGCATAAATAACCTTTTGCTATGGACTGCACTGTCTCTGAATCCCAAGTACAAGGCTAAGTCTCGTATTACATCATGCTGGAAAAAGTACAGCTCCGAGGCATTTCCATAAGAGATAGCTGCTTGATTCCTGCTCAGTGCAACCAACAATTAAGTTCAATGTTTAAATAAATGATAACACGAAATGTATATATACAAGTTTAGAGAATTTCACCTTGGATTGCTAATTAGATTCAAAAGGTTTCTGCTTGCAAGTTCCAATAAGATGACAAAGGCATCTTGCCAATCTAATTTCCTAACATTAACCCAAATATCCAATAGTGCATCAGCACAAATTTTCTTGTCTTCTGGAAATGACCCTAAGTCTAGGAAACACTCTGTCGCTCTATCATCCAAGAAATCAATACTAGTCGCCAAGCATTCAAGTAACCCTTCTCTATGATAATCTGATATAGACTCTCCCTTGGAAAGTCTGCTCTTTGCCCTTTCCCAAGCTACCCGAGGCTCCCCATGCAAAGTGCTTCCAATCACCTTGAGAGCAAGTGGTAGGCCTCCACATTCTGCTTGCACCTGTAATTGATTTCAAGGATATAAATTTGTCAGGAAACCTTATAGGACAGTAAAATTACATTAGGAAATATTGTTTGCGGATAACCTAATGTCAACTTAATAATGATCTACAATTATATCCCGACATCTATAACAGAGTTAATGCAACCTTAGCCAATGTTTCGATCTTGGTTACATATTCCTTTTATTTTGTAGACGTAGGACGATGAAAGATGATGAGGTTTACATGCAATATGCAGATGTGGATGAATCTCTATTCTTTCATCATATTTCAATAAAGCCAATTTCTCCAAGCCATGTGTTTGTTGTATAATTTTATTTATAATTTTGCCTCCATTCATTACATTTATTTTCACTGTGTGTAAGCCTAATTTATGCTATACCCATTGAAAATTTATAAAATACGTAAAAAATAAAATTAAACCAAGAAATGTACATTCATCCAAGTATAAAAAACCCAATAGTTTGGAAAAAAAACTTACCTCCTTAACTAGATTTGCATCTGCAGTTCCTGGAATTGATGTTTGTCCGAAAGCCCAGAAGCAGAAAAGGGACAGAGCATCTCCTTGGCCCAACAATGGTAATTGATAGAGTTTAGTACAAGGGTTTTTGGGGATAATAGAAATGTCTCTTGTTGTTATGAGGGTCTTGTATTCTCTCCCTTCGAATAGTAATTTATCCAAACTTGATCTGGACCAAACATCATCCAATATCACTAAAATTGGCTTCTCTTTTTTAAGAAGTTGTTGCTGCACCTGTCTGTGCCCATCCTCCACATTCTGAAACTCAGGTTTCTTCTTTTCAAAAAGTTTCTCCCACATGGTCTCTAATATTCCTTTGAGGTTTGGGCATTGTGAAACAGTGATGAAAAGAACCTTATTCTCGAAGTAATCTAATTTGAAAAAAAAACAAAAAAACAAAAAACAAAACAAGTTTATTTTAGATGGTGAATTCCAGAATGCCAAATAAACAAATAATTAACATTGAAGGAAGAACTAATATCAATACATATTACATAGCCAGAGTACCAGTAAATGTGAACAACACAACATGTCAATATCCCTGTACGAATTCTCAACCCCACAAAAGTAATTTACTACTAAGTAGTGAAGGGACATGCACAATAGAAAATCCCTGCCTTTTACCTTATCCAGGATGGCTGACATAGTCAGAGTATATAAGATGGTTACCAATTGTAATGTCCCCATTTTGTGAGCATCAGAGTTTGTAAGAATTAGCCTATCATTTGACCCTCGTAGGCTAATAATTATTGATAGAGGGCCTCGTGTGGCAGTTACTTGGTGATTAGAGACATTACTCTTCAGCTGGATTCAGGTTTTGGCATTTGCACAGGTTTTTTTGACTCAGATTGGCACACTTACTATTTATAGTAAGTTACCATTTTGGGAGAGTCAGGGTTCCTATTAATAGAAAGACACCTGAGCAGAGCTTATTGGCAGTGTCGACCTTGATTGGGCCTTTGCAGCTATTTCTAGACTCATTTCCACATACTTACTATTTATAGTAAGTCACTATTCAAGGTTTCTATTTTTAGACAGGTATCCAATCACATGGAGAACAGGGAGAGTCGACTCCTGGCTCAGACGGTTTAGCAATCAGACAAGTACATCAAGAGATATTAAAGTTTAAGTGACTTAAGTGATTTATTTAATATTTTAATATTATTATAAAGTTCTAAAGTAACTTTATAATAATAAAGTCACTTTAATATAATAAAGTGCGTTAAGTGAATAATTTAATGTGAGAATAAATCTTTTATCCCACATTGGCGAGGAAGGTGTTTGAGCTCTCTTAAGGAAAGAATAAAAGGAAAGGCAAGAGTTCATTCTCAGCATCCAGTTGATGAATAGTATTTTGATTGATTTTTATTGTGGAGCCTAGGGCTTTCGCAATTTTCTTCTTTGATCATAGGAAACGAAAACTTCCTATTGATAGCAATTTTGAAGGAGTGAAATAACACCTGAATTATTGCAGTTGTGGGAAAGAATACTTCAGTTCTTTCATTTGTGCAAATTGGTGAAGTTTTCTACAAGGGTTTGAAGTTTATTGTTGAAGAACATTTATAGTTGGTTGTGAATCATCCTTATTTGGCAACAAATTATTCAAGGTTTTAAGAGCAGATTGCAAGTTTGTTCTTGCTGCTACAGTGTGCATGAACAGTGCGCGTGAACAGTGCGCATGAACAGTGCCGTGAACAGTGCGCTACAGTGCCATGAACAGTGCGCATGAACAGTGCCGTAAATAGTGCGCTACAGTGCCGTGAACAGTGCGCATGAACAGTGCGCTACAGTAGTTGGAGTTCTATAGAAGGGGATTTAGAGAGGTTGAACAGCTATATATATGTGACAAGGGATTTGCATATGAGGAGAATCAAACCAATATATCAAGGCAGCCATTGAAATACCAGCCTACAAACCCAAAGAAGACAAAGAAAGAATTCACTACAGCGGCTTCAAACATTGTATGCCAAATGTTTGACAATATTCCTTGGTGTTCATATAAGCAAAACAGGGTCAGATTAGCCAAGGGATATTACACCAATACCATTGGCTGTCAAAATTTCAGGTTCAACTATAACTAAGAGAATGAGTAGCTTTAGACATAAAACTTTTGTATGTACATTGGAACTTTTAGACCACAGAAGATGATTGACACTGCTTCTATGGCCTATTTATGTATTATCTTTCCTAAAGGCCACACATTAGATAAATTTTATGATAGAAAAACAAGTAGTTTCTATGTTTTCTAGGCAATGCAGATATGATGTAATTATCTATTTATTTGATTAAGAAAAACAAATAGTTTTCTTTCTTTCTAGATATGACGCAGTTCTATATATGTTTTGATTACAGAAGGAGCTCCTAGCTTATATATAGACAGACTATGCAGTCTATTCCTCGTCGTATATTTCAACTTGAATACGGCATGGAAGCTATTATGATTTATGAGTCATGTTGGTATAACTGAAGGAGGAAGCTGGTCGAATTTATTTGCCAATTTTGTAAGCCTTGATAGATTTTATTTTCTATAAATCTTCATTTCTGCCATTAAAACAGGATAGGTTACCTTTCCATATTTTAGACACATCTTTGGACTGAGAAATATATTTGCAATACAACATGTTTATTGGAATGCTAGAGAGAAGAGATTAGAAATGGTATGCAATTATGTGATGATGAGAAAAAAATGGAAGGGTCAAAAACACCTAGAAATTCGGCAATATGAATGAAGGGGTTTTGTTTTTACAGTTTGACAGGGATTTCTTTAAGACAAGGTTTATGATGTTGGGTGGCGATGTTGCTAGACGCGGGTGTCTTTAATATTAATAAAGTTTGTGTGATGTAGTTTTTAGTAGTTCCTGTTATGGAACTATAGCGAAGGGCTCTGATTTTAACGAGTGATTGAATTAATTTTTTTAAGAATCAGAAACCAGTTTAAACTGTTGCAAATCTAGATTGTGAAGATTTGAGGTTGAAACATGCTCATAGATTAACTAAGGAGAAACTTGGTGACCTGTTATCGGCCTCTAGTGATGGGTGTAGAATATCAATAGAATATTATCCTTTCACGAGACAACAGAAGGCGAGGGTTTCGAGTTCAGAGTTAATGCTGCCTACTATTTTGCTGAGCCAGATGCAGATTTTAAGGATAGAGAAGATTTTAAGGATAGTGAAGGCTCAAATATTTAGGGGCAGAGGCTGCGTGGAAGAGGCAGGTGCAGGTGTAGAAGAGAAAGCATTCTCTCAAATAACTTATGAGAAGGATTTCCCTGCCCCCAATCTTATTGTTTTATAAGCATAACATTGGAAGTAAAATCGTTTATGATCTGGCGGTTTTTTCTTTCATTTTGGTAGATTTCTTTAGGGTGTCCTGTGCCTCCATTGTTTGAAGAGCACGAATTTAAATATCAGGCAGAGTAAATTTTTTTTATATTAGTAAAAGTTGCTTTTAACAAAAATAAACAAAAAAGATCCTTGCTGATCAGGGTAGTGGTTAAACCACCAAAAAACATAACGGTATTGTCCACCATGATCTTACTGAAAAAAAACTTCTAACAGTCCTTCAGACTAGCAAATTTTTGTCTATACAGATCTTAATGTCAAAAAAGCAAAAGGATGCATATCTCTCTGTTTTTGGAATGAACCAGCAGCATGAATTAGGCCCTTGAAGCACGGCCTCGACCCCTTCTAAGTGGCCCTGAGCCACCTCCTGTTAACTATTTTCATATATCAGAAATGATTGGCTTTGTTTTATTTCAATTTAAAAAGAATTCTGGTTTGCTATGGTTATGTAATATTTTTCCTGCAAAAACTACTATTCACTATATTTTGGTTATCTGTATTATTATATATCATGCATGTTGAATCTGTAGCATTTCTGCTTGATTCTCATGTCCCCACTTTTAACCAATTCCGTAAAGCCTCTAAAAGAGACAAAATTGGGGAAGAATAGTAGACTATGACCAAATACAAACAAACAAATAGTCAGTAAGACATGAGAAGATCGATCACCAAGCATGGTATGACACGCAGATCAAAGATTAGTATACAAATCGCCTATGGCATATACGATGAAAGACAAGTGCCAACACAGATTAATAACATTGATTAGACAACAACCAAATCAGCAAAGCCAAGAAATAGTTGAAGATGCATACCGATCAGGGGTATTAGAAGAATACAGGTCAAATCCTTCTCTTTCACATAATTGCACGACAGTCATAAATAACGGAGGATACATAGTCGTTTGAGGACACTGTTCGATAAATAGCAGTCTTAATCGACGGATTGAATATCAGATGATATGTGGGCTAATGATAAACGATTCTATGAAAGAATCAATAATTAATGGTAAATAAATTAATTAACAATAAAGGATCTATTCATAATGATAAGAGGCACAACTTTCTCATAACGTTGCCTCTATTCATGAATGGTCACGAAGGAGGACATACATAAGGCGGATTAAAGTCAGTTTGATAGGGGAGGATATTCGGAAACTATTAGAATCAGTCTGGAGAACAGCGATTATCAACCCACAGTCCGTGCGCAAACATACAGAGACAAACATAGATTGTGTAAAGGGGAGGGTGCAAAGATTAAACAGCATACATCAGACATAGCAACGTCCTGAAGAGCAGATCAAGGCACTATATTACATAGACATCCCAAAACATGATAATGATTCGCATGTAACCAAACATAAATTTCAGACACAGCAACACCTTGAAGGATAAACCAGGACGTAATCTTATATACAGTTATTTGTATACATCTGATTATATTACATTTCATCACAGAGTTATCTCAGAACAATTATAATATCATTTAATTGCATGGGAGTGGAAGTTTTGAAGGGGACATTACAGTAGCATATGTATTTTGTACTTATCTTACATAATAATGACACCAATTAGTCCATTGAAGAGATGCTTCAATTTCTTATACAATGCTTACCAAGTATGCGATTGATTTAAATCAGTTAGTCAAACAAACAAAGCATTGACTTATTCAAAAGCGATTCATGTTAATGAAATGGTGTGATTAGATGATGATGATGAATATGCATGAGTCATGTCTTTGCCTTCCAGTTACAAGATATAAAGAAGCATTCAAAATCACTTCAATAGGCAGGGAGTTGGAAACTCATTTTATCTCTTATCCATAACTAGATCTGCTCATTTGACTCAAGGAAGTCAGCACCCTTAGTAAGAAGGATGACTCAAAGAAGGTCAATCCCTTCTATAAGGGCTCAAGGAAGTCCATGTGATCAAATGGCCCAAGGAGGTTAGTCTCAACAAATGGCTCAAGGAAGCCAAACATGTAAGGGCTCAAGGCAGCCAACCCCTCACTCAAATATATTTAGTATTATCTAATTATATGTATTAGTATTACTAATCATGATGCAGGAAAAAGACAATAAATTGCTTGAGGACAAGCAAAGTCAAGAGGGGGAGACTGTCATGTCCCCACTTTTAACCAATTCCGTAAAGCCTTAAAAGAGACAAAATTGGGGAAGAATAGTAGACTATGACCAAATACAAACAAACAAATAGTCGGTAAGACATGAGAAGATCGATCACCAAGCATGGTATGACACGCAGAGCAAAGATTAGTAAACAAATCGCCTATGTCATATACGATGAAAGACAAGTGCCAACATAGATTAATAACATTGATTAGACAACAACCAAATCAGCAAAGCCAAGAAATAGTCGAAGATGCATACCGATCAGGGGTATTAGAAGAATACAGGTCAAATCCTTCTATTTCACATAATTGCGCGACAGTCATAAATAGCAGTCATAATCGACGGATTGAATATAAGATGATATGCGGGCTAATGATAAACGATTCTATGAAAGAATCAATAATTAATTGTAAATAAATTAATTAACAATAAAGGATCTATTCATAATGATAAAAGAGGCACAACTTTCTCATAACGTTGCCTCTATTCATGAATGGTCACGAAGGAGGACATACATAAGGCGGATTAAAGTCAGTTTGATAGGGGAGGATATTCAGAGACTCTTAGAATCAGTCTGGAGATCAGCGATTATCAACCCACAGTCCGTGCACAAAGATACAGAGACAAACAGAGATTGTGTAAAGGGGAGGGTGCAAAGGTTAAACAGCATACTTCAGACATAGCAACGTCCTGAAGAACAGATCAAGGCACTATATTATATAGTCATCCCAAAACATGATAATGATTCGCATGTAACCAAACATAAATTTCAGACACAGCAACACCTTGAAGGATAAACCAGGGACGTAATCTTAAATACAGTTATTTGTATACATCTGATTATATTACATTTCATAACAGACTTATCTCAGAACAATCATAATCTCATTTAATTGCATGGGAGTGGAAGTTTTGAAGGGGACATTACAGTAGCATATGTATTTTGTGCTTATCTTACATAACAGAGATACATTACTTTCAGACTTTACATAGCTTATTTATATCAATCTTCAAATCAACTCATTCTGAAGCTATTTTCAATCATTCAAGGAGGAGACTCTCTACAGGGGACATTACATTGATTTTGTATCCACGGTGTTAATCTGAAGTACAGCTGTAACTAGAAGATCAACATTGAGGTGCTTGATGACATTGAAGCGCTTTTTACAATATTTCTCCGGACCTTATGTGTACCAAAAAGCGTCAGAATCCCATCATTATGTCTATGTGATCCCTGGAAATTTTCTGAAGCTTTTGCAACAAATTCGTTCTGTTCTTGTCGTGTTATTATACATTTTGTCAAATAATTCACACGTGAAACCTGTAGGCAAGGTTTTGGAGACATTTTGTCATATAGTTTATGAGTTATAACCAGTAGGTGAAGATTTGTCAATTAATACATTTTGTCAAACAATTCATGGGTTTTGGCTCTATTGACCACATTTTGCATACGTGTGCTGCAACATTTCCAACTCCAGTATCTAACGAAAATCCTCCCTTCAGTATCTTTTGATGGATGTCCTTGCCCTGTTCCAAAGTTCCCATTCTAGCACAGATAGGAAGGACTGCTGGCAGAGGGTGTGAAAACTATTTTTGTCTGCTCAATAGGGTGTGAGAAAATTAACAGAGGTCGTGAAATTTGCATTAGAGACCACCAATTGCATTTGTATGTAGTTTATAAAGCTTTTCTAATAATTCTATTTGTGTATCTCTAGCAATCCCTGCATTCCACGCGATCATATTTCCTTTAAACATTTTGTCAAATCGTTTGCGTGCCTCTACTGTAGGTACACATTTTGTAAAGGATTTTGTCAAACAATTTGGGTGCCTTTCCTGGGCTGTTGCAACCAAAGAATCTAGCAATTTTCCTTTTTAAATTATGCTTTGATGGACGCCATACCTTGTTCAAGGCTTTTTTTTGTGATAGATTGTGGGGACGTTGGTAAAAGTTGCAAAATTTGACTCTACTGCTGCCAATTGCGATCCCTCGGAATTTAGTAGAAAAGCCTTTTCAGCAAACCGATTTTGTATGCATCCTGCAACCAACGTAGTCCATAAGACCACATTTATTCGAGGCATTTCATAAAAGAGTTCAAGTGCCATATTGATGCTTCAACATTTATTATTATATTTTTTCTTACATTTCTATTGTGGCACTGAAATAGTTCTTGATAAAATCCATTTATTCATTAGACTTTGACTAGTGTCCATAATATGCTGGCACAAGTTGTCGGATTCGGCTTTATGTCTCAATGTTTCAAAATGTAGAATTTTCAAATGCATTTTATTACACAATTGAACTACAACATTTATATTTGCAATATTTTCAAAATATCAAATGCTTATTTAATGTATGTATCGAGAAGTTGACGATTTTGATTAGTATTGATAACATGGAATAAGTTAATGTCTATGTTATAGGGTCCTCCTCCTAAAGGTCTAATTATGGTAAAGGTGTTTAGGTGACTCCAAAAAGATTTTTTTAGTATTTTTTAACATAAAAAAATATTCTTTCACATTTTCTAATGATGGATTTCGTCCTTAACTTCCTCTTTTTGATGTTTGGAAGTCATTTCACAAACATGAAGAAAAAATAAAACCATTTTTTCCTTCAAGCTGCCATTGTTCGATTTTGAAGGTTGCTTCATTTTTTTCAAAGGTGAAGGCTACGGAGGAGTAAAATACACACCAAAAGCTTAGGAATCATTGGATGAAGGAAGATTTAGCAATTAAAGGTGAGTAAATCTTTCATTTTTTTCAAGTTATGTATAATTTTTTCATGATTTTTGAAGGTTTTTTATTTTTTTTAATGTTTGAAAGCTTTTTAAATTTTTTTAAGTAAGTTTTGAAGGTTTTTTTTGAACTTTTTATGCATAACAGGGGGTTATAATGCTGATTTTTAAAAGGAAATTTCAATGATCCTTTTTCATTTCAAGTTCATAGAAAATGGGTAGAAGTTCTAGTTTGATTGCTCAAGGCTAAAATGAAGTGAGACCTTTTCAAATAGATGTAGTGTTTCGTCTTTGGTAATATGTACATCAATGATTAATCCAATTTTTAGTGGTGTAACCGTTGTAACATAGAGTATTTCATACTTTTGAGTGAAATCTCAGTTATGCACCATCCCTTTACAAGGAATAAAAGTTTGTATGGGGCAAAATAAAAAAAATGGTTTCAAAACAATCTAATATTGGCTTATATTAACAAGAGGATGTTGACATGATAAGTAACAAATCAAAGGGTCTTAAAAATCTTCTTGCCAAGATCCCCTAGATGTTTCACGCATCCTTTCATGTCAATGGTACCCTCTTTTGAAGAAGAGAATGTTTCGATTTGACAAAAAAGAGGCCCACTGGACAATGCTATTGAAAATGAAAACAAAGAGGTTGTAGATCAAAGAACTGCTCATTATATTTATGCCAATGGACTTCCTTTCAACATTGTTAGATGACATTATTAGCTGGAGATGTTGAATACCATCTAAAACACATCTCCTCAATAGGATTGTCTCATGTATGAAAAGGTGCAAACCACCTTATTAGTGAAGAAAAAGTTTTAGTAGAGACATTATTGAGGGTGATCAAGGATAAATTACTGATACCAAATATTTCCATAATTTCTAATGGGGTGAAAGATTATAAAATAAACCATTGATCAATGTTATAGTAGTATCCTATAAAGGGGAAATGTTTTTGAAAGCAAGGGACTTGATGAACAAGTAAAAGGTGCAAGTTCCATCGCCATTATCCTCATAGAATCCATTTACATTGTTGGGCCTCAAAATGTTATCCAATTTATAATGGACAATACTAAAAATAATAGGACAGTTGAGTGTATAGTGGATGCTACATATATTGACTTTTTTGGGCACCATGTGTTATCCACTCAGTCAATTTAATATTACAAAATATTGGCATAGGGTCAAACAAGTCTACATAGAGGCTAAGAAGATTCAAATGTTTGTGACTAAGCATCATACGTTACAAGCCATATTTAGGATCTTTTCCAATTTGGAGTTGTTCAAAGGTAATTTGAAATTCATTTTTTAATTTTCTTTTTTATTAGGTAAGATGTAATGCATATTTTTTATAACATGTTAGGTTGTTGAAACACAATTTGCATATCACACAAATGTCTTGAAGACAACTTGTGAAGGTGTGAGAGGTATTGAGTTCTATGGTGATCAATAGCTTGTGGAGTGTATGGAGGCATTCAAGCATATAAAGAGACCAAAAAATAATTGTTGATGATCTAGGAAGATTAGCCATAGTCAATACAAATTGATGTTATCAAAATATTGATGTTGAAATTTTTTGATGAGAATTCCTTCATGTTGTAGAGCTCACCAAGAGCTTTCCAATGCATTTTGAAATAGCTCAAACAGATGTCATTTGCAAAAGTTATGGCCTTTAGAAGTTGAAGGCAAGACATGGGTGCATTGACATGTGGATCAACTATAGATTCACATGTGCCACTAGATGACAATGACATGTAGCATGTTAATAAGTTGACACGTGGCATGGTTAGGGATTAAAACATGGCACAATGCAAATTTGACATGTGGTAGTAAGTGGACCAATCAAATATTACCACATGGACCAATTAGGAGATGCCAAATGGACCTTTCAAAAACTAACACATGGTGAGTCAATTTGCAAGCACAGTTAGTGGGATTCGAACCCATAACCTATGCAAAGAAATCCAACAACTTTAACATTATGCCATGCACTTTACAAGTGAATGGATAACGATTGAATCATATTTAAAACAAGATAAGAATAAAGCTATATTCAAACATAAAACAAATTTGGTGAGATTTGATCCCAAGACCTATGCTACTAAATCCCAATACCTTAACCAACATGACATGTGCTTGAGTGTGATTATTAAAGGGAAAAAATTGTATTTAATATGAGCTAGTGTTGGAGAAAAAGTCAACAAAAGATGCTTATGTGGGGATTTGAAAAAAACAACCTTTTTGTGACAAGTCTTATCCAAAAGTCGCTCACGTGAGGATCATAAAACCTAGATAATTGGATTAAGCAGATTGAAGTCTATTATAGGGTTAAAATAATTAAGGATGAAGGATCCAAGGTTTAGGTAGCCACTCTTCAACTAGGAGGCACTATAGGGATATGGTGGAAGAGAAAGGTTCAAGAAGATTTTCATATGAAAGGTAAAATGCAATCTTCTTGGCATGAATTTATATCCGCACCAAAGAAATAATTTTGTCCTTTAGGATATGTGCAACAAGCATTAATGGATTGGCAAAATCTAGGACAAGGTAAAGGATAAAATGTGGAAAATTATACTCATGAGTTTAGAAAGAGAGCATTAACATTGAGAATTCCTCTATATACACAATAAATTTTTTTGAAGTATATTGGTGGGTTGCATAGTTATTTTCGACATCATATTCTTATGTTTAACCCAACTAATTTTGGTGAAGTTTGTGTTTAAACCAGTCACATTGATTCATGAGGAAAGAATGTCATGAGAACTTCTAAAAGAAACTAGCTTCACTAGCCATAAGAAAGAATAAAGGAAAGGGTAAGACAACATAAAATCTATCGCGAATAAAAAAAATGAGAAGCCCACAAGAGGGAGGACATGATGAGGTCGTGTGTTGGAAGCTTCATCGAGAATTGAGACCCAAAAGGTTTGGAACAAGATGGGTGATAAGAAGACCATTTCGATGGTTTAATAGGATCTTGGATCTGATTCAGATGATGGATCTTGGATCTTGGAATTTCATTTAGTGTAAAAAAGTCCAGTTATTTATGTTGTTGTCTTGTCTATGACTTCTTAAGATATGGATGTTATATTATTCTAATTTATATCTCTGTCTACTTATTTTCTTTACTATGTCCTCTAGGGTAAAAAGAATACATTAAGATACATTTGGGGTACAAATCTCCATATTGTAGTTTCTCCTTAAATTTTGTTAATATTTTGGTTCCATTGTTGGGACGTTAGAGTGAATAATGAAGAAAATTTTTAAGAAAGAAGAGATTTGAGCTAGCTAGAAATTGATTTTCTCTAGATCCTCAGGGAAAACCTCTATGAGAGGGGGTGGGCAATTAGCGGATGGCGAACGGAAAGGGGGTGGCATCTAGAAGGATCTATTAAAAAGGTGCAATTGTTCATATTCTTGAGGGTAGAAGGCTATATGCATGAAGATATGTAGAAGACCAAAGTATAAGACCACGAGAAAAAGAAAGAGTAAGAATAAAAGAGAGACCATAGAATTGATTACAAAAGAAATGGGAATGAATTCCAATGAGAAGAGAAAAATAGACTCAAGAAAGGGAAGGGAGACACTATAATAGATTAAAAGAGATGGAAAAGAAGTATAAGGAAAGAGTTGACAAGTTGATGGAAGAAAAATTCAAAGGGAAGAGGAAGTGTGCCGAGGATGGTGTAGTTGAGTGTTTTGAGGTGGGTGTACAACAAAGGATAGAAGAGGAAAGGCAAATATACTAGAAGCCAACATTGCCATGGAATAAGAGAAGAAAATTATTAAGGAATAAAATGGAATTGTGGAGGAAGTAGCTTGATCTTATGAAAATATTAGAGATTTAAGATTTGGTGCCAATTACTAATTAAGCATCGACTCAAGAATTAGAAATATATTATGAATGGTTACCGCCTATAGAATAGGATTCATTCCATATGCCAATTTCAATTGATAAAAATACAACAAATGAAGAAGAATCTAGGAGAAGTGAATAAAAACACAATTTGTAGATAATGTATATACAATACATTGGATAATATTTGAAGTGATAATCATTCTAGAAGCAATACACCTACAAATTCAAATCACTTTATAAACCAGGGAGGGAACACCTCTGATGAAGAGGACACCATGGGGAGCATGTTGAAGATGCCCTTCATTGAAAAAGATACAAGTAATGTCGTAGTCTAACATATATTCTTACTAGATAAAATTCGCAGTCTCTGAACAAAACCCGACATAACGTGAAACTATTTAACTTTGTTGGATCATTGAGGGATGAACCATTGAAGTGGTGTCGCAAAACATATCCTCTGAATGACAAGGAGTGGAGTGAAGTAAAACAAGTATTTTGGAGAATTGTGATAGTCCAACATTTGGATGAAAGAAGTAACTAATTTATGAGAACTATCCTAGCAGAAAGGAGAATAAATTACTAAATTTGATAGAAGATTCAAGGAAGTCACAAGAAGATTGGAGGATCCTCTTAATGATAAATAAAAGATGTACTGATTCATTTTGGCACTAACATTGGAGCTGCAGATGGCCCTAGAAGGTAGGTTCTTTGCTACATATTTTAAACTGGTTACACTAGCTTGCAAGATAGAAAATCAATCATGGCACAAGGTAGAGAAAGATAAGAAAAGTGAGAAGATTGAAAAATTACAATTAGAATTCAAACAATTGAGGTTGCAGTAGGAGATCATGAAGTAGAAGAAAGTGTTGAAAGATCAAACATTTAGTGTTCATATTGCAGTAGAGAAGGTCATGTACAAAATTAATATCTTAAAAAGATTAAAAAAAGTGGGCAATGCCCTAATGGCTGACTTTTGGACAATAAGAAAGCCTAATATTGTATACTATGGCACTTGTGGATAATGAGATGATCACGAGACAACAAATTTCTCTTTCATTTTATTCTAGATGGAGGAGGATCCCAATTATGATAGAGACTTGGCATATAGGAAAGGACTAGTAGAAAGTAAGTTGTATGTGCACAAGATTGGATACACAATACATCTATTAAAATATAAAACCTTTTAATAACATGCCCTGCCATGGAAGAATAGGTTGAGGCTAAGAAAAAGGAAAGAGGTCTACCACTACTTGTTTCAATAACAACAAAATAGGCCATTATAAAGTAGAATGTTAGGGGGGAAAGAGGAATAGATGTAAATTTTGTGGTTAGGAGGATCATGATGTATTCACTTGTGAAAAAGTAAGGCAACATTATAAAAATATAGTGCTAGGAGCACAAATTGAGTATCCACAACGTGTAAATGCACTTGAAGGAGCCATGCTCCTTTGAAAAATACCTAAAACACAAGAAGAAACAAGGAGATTCCACATGGTCGAGAGAGATGACAAATGCACATCAAATGAAAGGAATACAAAAGAATCCTGTGAGGATTCCAAACCATACAAGAAAAGAAAAATAGTATTACTTACTAGATAGAGGAAAACTACTGGAAAGAAACCAATAGCCACAATTGAGGATAGTTTGGAAAAGGAAGAAAAGCTTCGACCCACTAAGAAACAACACGATCAAATTACCGAACAAAACTGAATGATAGTATAATACGAATAAGCCAAATAAAGAGAACAAAATGGGTATTTTACTAGATAGGAGGTCAAGATTGTAAAATAGATGGATCAAATGGTTGGATAGCATCATTTGCTAGAACAAACAAATAGTACCACAAGTTAGATGGGTCGATAAACATTGGAAGACAAGACCTATTATGAAATTGATCTTTGGAAGATCAATAGAGTAATGGTGGACCTCAAAGTGAATGTCAACTTGTTGCCAAAAAGAATATATAAGCATCTAGGGAAATCAACATTTGAACCTACCCCTTCCAACATTAGTCTAGCAAACGAAACTAGGATGAAAACTTTGGGAACTTGTAGACATGTTGAGGTAAAAATTCATGGTATCAAAAAAATTGTAGATTTTTCAGGTAGTAATTAAAAGAGAAATATTTGTTTCATTTTATGCATTACTAGGGTCAAAGTGGTTTGTTGATACAAAAAGAGTAATTCAGATGTCTGGAAAAAGGATATTTCATTTGTAGATAGCCAAAGGATAATTTAAATTCCTTTAGGGAAGAGTCCAAAATAAACCTATGAGGAGGAAGTTAATAAAACATATTACGAGGATGGTGATAGGAAGTTTTACACCATTGCCAAATTGTTCACTACTAGAAGCGAAAAAAGACGTAATTTTCAAGGGAAAATTGAGCTCAATGAAATAGATGGGACAACAGATAACCATAGAGTATTGGAAGCTTAGATGAATAAAGAGTCAGAGGTGTGCTCCCATAGGATCTTTGGATCTTGATGCATATTCATAATCAAAAGGATAGTTAGGGATGAGTCACTGGAAGGAGAACCTAATGTAGAGGATCACACATCTAAGGAAGATTCCCTGAAGGAAGACATCGATGAGGAGGATGTATTGGAAGACATTTGTACTAATAACGCTCAGTAGGAGTGACCAATAGGAAGCAACTCATCCGGTTTGGACCACTTACAAGAGGCATGCCGCACATCACACTGGGTCATGCCACATAAGTGGGTTACACTTTTAGTCATGAACAAAACTTGTTGATTGTCAAAAAAAAAAATTGTAAGGCCCTTCGAATGAAGGGGAACCTTTGCTCAAAAGGCTTTTGGTGTTTGCTTGAACACCCCCTTCATACATACGTGCCTTAACATGGAGAGGTTCATTTGAAGATTCTATTGACCAATTGTTTTATTATTTTATTGGTGTTTAAGGGGGTTCATTCAAACCCACCTTCATTTGAATCCACCTTCATTCGAACCCCCCTTCGTTTGAAGGTATTTAGAGGTTTTCATTCGTAGCCCCGTTCATTCGAACCCCCTTATTTTGCACTTTCCGCCCTCCATATATAATTTTTTATAGATTTATGTCTTTCGAGGATCAATTTTAGGAGCAACATGAAATCAAGTTGAAAAACCCAATTGTAGGATCATAGTCCTTGAAATGAGCTCTCCAAGAAGAATATTTTTAATATATATTATAATTTTATTATGATTTTTTTTTAGTTTTACTAAACATAGTTTTTCAACAAACATCAACTTCTTTGTTCCACACGTGGAAATATAGTAAATTATTTAATTTTATTTTTTTTGAAAAATATCCATGTAGTAGGTATTGATATCTTTATGTAAACATTTTTTTTTCAATTTCGATACATAAAGAACAAGTTATGTGTGACTTCATACACCTATGTTTAAATTACAATTAGTTCAACTTCAAACTTAATAAAAAATATGTAACAAAATGTAATGAAACCAAATGCAATGAATAGATATCGGTATTGGTCACTCATTATTGGAGTGACCAATAATGAAAAATATGTAACAAAATGTAATGAAACCAAATGAAACCAATTGTCTTAGTTGATCCAACCCTGCCCCAATCCAACTCTTCCAATGAGAATAAAGGAACCAAGAAAGGGAAAATCGTCCCAGTTGCCAAAGGCAACCTAAACATTATAAAGGAGAATAAGAGGGAAAAACTAGTCATCTAATAACAAATCCTAATTTCAAGAAGATAAAGTGTGAGCATTGACTCGTTAAATCCTTCTATAATTTCAAAAGCAACAGTGACCTAATCCCAAATATTTAAAACGATGATCATTAATTGTATCTCATGGAATATAGGGGTCTTGAATCCCAATATAGAAAGTACATCATCAAAAGATTTGTGAACAATCATCATGACAAGGATGTTATTATGTTCAAAAATTAAAAGCTAATGTTTTCACACTTGAGACTAGCTTAAAAATGTTCTAGAAGGATGCCATGAAAATTGTGATCAAGCATGACATAGGGAAAGGAGGTGTTGCCCTGTTTATTGCTAACACATGGGTGGGCGATGTGAAGTAGTTTGATTCTTCTCCTTGTAATAGGTACACTTGGGCCAACATAGATAAAGGTGAATTAAAATTTGGCTTGTGTTTTGTTTATGCCCCCAATGACAATAGGGATAGATGTGACCTTCGGTAGTGGTTATGCAACCTACCTAATATCCCATGGTTGTTAGACCTATGGTGATTTTAATATGGTGGAGAACAAGGAGGATAAAATTGGCGATCTTGCAATTGGTTGGAAGGAGAAGGAGAAGCATTTTTAGCATTAAATAAAGGCCAGGCTAGATCTTTTTGACGTTAATGAAGGAAAAAGAAGTCAAAAACCTAGTATGTGGTACACTGTGTATTGCCCAAAAGGGGTGCAATAGGATTTACCATAGGTTGGACAAATTCTATGCCAACAAATACTTTTATATTTTAGAAGCTAAGAAGGGTGTGGGATTAGCAAGAATATAACCTTACAACCTCTCTAATCACCATTTTGTGCTAGCCAAGGTTGTTATTAAGAATACAATTGGCAATATCAAAAGAGAGAATGAACATTTTATGCTAAAAACTCTCCTACTAAGGGATGAGGATTGTAGGGATGTCGTGTTCAATCTTAGAGAGATTAATAGATAATTATTGAAGGCAAATGAATTTGAAAGATGAGAGAATAATATTAAAGGATGGAAAACTATTTTCCAAACCATTGGTAGGCAATATATTCTTAACAAGAGGAGAACTAAAAGTAATCTATAGGACAATATTCTCAAAGTTGAAAAAGATATTAAGGATGAACCCAATTGTATCATACTTAATGAACATCTTACTCTAGCCAAACACTTTATTGGAAGGTTATAGTGGTACAAAATCCAAGGATTAAGGGCTAGATCCAGGATCAATTAGTTAAGTAATGGTGATAGGGGGAATAAATTCTTTTTTAGATATTCTAAAAATAAAAAACATCGAAGAAAATATTTATAGAATATGTAGTGAAGGGGAGAGTTATACATCTATGGATGATATAAAGGATATTTTTTTGTATTCTATAAGAATCTCTTTACCTTTGAAGGATTTCAAGCATGTAATACTCACGCTAGATAAGATGCAAAAAAATATGATACCTAGGAAGATTGACAAAGAGGACTATGAGGATCTGAGTAAATAGCCATCTTATCTTTGAACAATGATAAGTCTCTTGATGAGGATGGATTGCCCATTAAACTCTACATAGTCAACCTTGATTGGATTAGTAAAGATTTATTGCTAGTTTACAAAGAAGCTCTGCTATTTATAGTACATTAGAAAAAAGAATGGACAAAGCATCAATAAACTCCTATCCAAGGATGGTGAGAAATCCATGATAAAAAATTGGAGACCTATCACTCTCCCCAATGTGTCATACAAGATATTGGTGAAGGTTCTGACAACTAGGGTGACTGAGGTTTTACTTGAATTTGTAAATAACACTTAAACTAGTTTTGTCAAAGGTAGGTATAATCTAGACAACTTGATCACTAGTTGGGAATCAATGCAATGGGTTAGAACATCTAAGTTGAATGTTTCCATGCTTCTCTTATATTTCGAAAAGGCATATGACAGAGTAGAATGGTCTTTTCTTGTCATGATATTGGAAGCCTTGGGGTTTCCAAAGGGGTTTTCTAATATGGTGAATATGTTGAATATTGCCAGATGCTAAGAGGATGATTGAATCAAATAATACTTAAAACTTGATTAGTTTAAACCTTTAGTACAATATTCATTTCATCCATGATATGCATGGAAGTAAATAACAAAACCTTCATAAGCAACCACAAATGTACACCAAAATTTTGATGTTCAAAACTCCAATAGGGAAAAACCGCGGTGAGAATCTTACTCGCAATATAGATATCAATATTTACAAAGATTAGGCCAGGTTAGGGAGCTCACTACTCCAAACTTGCAAGCTAAGGTGCACCACCTTAGGGAAACATACAAAAAGGATTGCAGAAATGAAGATGAATTCATCAAGGAAAGATACACAGTCTCCAAATAATAAATTTCGAAAGATTGAATTGACAAAATATTGCATCTATCAGAATGTAGATTATAGCTCACAAATTAAAGTACATATGAACCATCCTTCATCTTCTATTTAGTTCCACTCTTAGATCACTGTATATCTTCACACAATGTCTACAAAAATCAATCTTTACAATGATTATGTCCTTTATATACTATCTGCAATACTTAGAACACTAATAGGTTGGCGAAGAGTAGATGAAACGTGTAGAAGCAATTATCGATCTTAATAATAATCTCTAATGAAAATCGACAAGGAAAAATAAACTCGTAGACTCATCTCTTTGTCCTTGCTGAAGAAATAACTGTGAATGAAGCTTACCAACCTTGGACCTGACTCAACATCATTGTCTTCATACACATTCTATGAGCTGGCTAACTAAGTAAGGTGAAACTCAATTGAGTCAATTTCTTCCTTGAACTTCTTAGTGACGACTAGCCATCTTAGACAATATTGATATAACCAAGCAACATCATCAATGCATGTTCGAAAATTATTTCTAGGCAACCCCTTAGCCTTTGATGTGCCATTCTACATTTCCCCGACAACTTGCCCTACATACATTCTTATGTAGAAGGCACATTTTCTTCAGAATCTCTATCACCAATACCTTCCAAAAACGTTCGTTCATCAAGAATTTATAGTAAAATATTTGAAAGTAGATCAACAACATAATGAGGAACCAATTTGTTTTAGATCAAATAAATATTCAAATCTTGTTCAATAATCTCTTGATCATAGGAGGGCACTCCAAGAAATAAACCACCTATATTCTTTAGATCATCTAGGGTATTCAAACATATCTAATACCATGTTCGCTTCAAGGGAATCTTCACCATGAGATGAGGTGAAACATACCATTTCTTCTTCCTCAAATTCTATAAAATCTTTTTGTTCATCATCCTTCTTCGATGCCTCTTCATCACTTTCCACAACTATGGTTTCTATTCTATTATTCTCAACAAAAGGCTCATGTTAAGATTTCATCATTTTGGGAGAAAAGCTAGATGTTTTTGTAGGAGAGAAGGATGGTTTCCTAGTTCTTTTCACCTTTGAACTATGTCCACTCAACGACATACTTAATTCACCTTCTTGTCCCAAATCTCTAATATTTATATCACCACTCATTAATTCATCAAATGTCCCACACCTTTCTTCACTTGAATCCATAGGCAACTTGAGAATTTTCTTTGCGAGTCTCATGCACTCACTTTCAGATACCTCATAGGAAATATTGGAGACCAATGTTGTACTACTACATCCATACAATAGTTGTCCTTATCCACCATGAAAGTAATCTCTTCTCTATACAAATCCACAATCTTCAGAGTAATCGTATTTTTGATAATCAACTTCTTTTGGAGATTATTGAAGAACTTACAACAAACCTCACTATTGTCATTCAAGTTATCCAAATATTCTTTAATATAAGCACCAACAATCTTGCCTCTTCTCCATACAACTTTTTTCTATCCAAATAATACATTAAGAAATAAAATATCAAAAAAACAATGAGAAACCCATATTGGAAGGGGTACTTCCCATCCTTTATCATTTGTAGATTCTCCATCAACTGAACTCTCAAGAGTTCACACAAGTCACACTCCCTTTTCTCCTTCGCCATTTGATAAGGAATGTACACAATCATAGAAAAGGTAGAACCCTCCATGTTTCTAAAGTAAATTTTGTATGAAGTTTCCATACTATCAAACCTCACACCAAGATAATTTATTTTGCCAATTCAAAGAGCCCTCTCGTTAGACACAACCCCAATAAGCCTTGTGACCTTTTCATTCTTTATAGTTTTCATAACTAGAGCCTTTGTATAGACCAATTACATCTCATAGAGCATCTTTTGAAATCAAATATGATTGATCCAACCATAAGAAATTTCCATGAATTCTTATTAATTCTACCCTTATCAATCCTTCTTCTGAAAAAACAGAAAAATTACTCCAAGTATCTAACATTATATGCCCTAGGTTTCCAAATCCAAGTTGGAGTCTCAACATGCCACCAGGCAGATGAATTCTTCTAAAACTATTGATTTTTTCATGATCATATACATCCAATAAAACATGAATGTAATAGTGAATATTATCCTTATAAATAACATTGGTGAGAACCAGAGAGAAATTGCCAATAGGGTCTTCATTTGATGGTTTGAATGGGTGTTTCATGAAGACTGGTTGAGATTCATCCATACTGCTTACAATATTTGCCATTTTTAAAATGAAAAAGACCTAGAAATACATCTGTTTAATTGTAGCAACATTTTATGCTTGAGCTGATCACCTTTTTTGCATCCAACCACTCCTCAAATTTGTTGGTGTTCATAAGGAACCCAAAAAGAGACATTTATATTTGTCAATTTTACCTACGTAGGGTTTCACTGAATCGATTGCACTTTAGCAAAAAGATGATACTCTATTTCTTAGAAAACAACAAATACTCTGGACCAACTGAACAATCTGAAACCCTCTAAAAATCCATTCCTAATCTCTATCATGTTGAATGAGGTGGTACAAGGTATTTTAATTCACTACTCCCCCTTAGAACATACACTTCTACCTAGCTTTTTGATGAATCAACCAACACCAACTAAAGGTACAAATCCATCCACTGTTATAATCAAAGATCACTAAGACGCCGGGGGGGGGGGGGGCACGGCGCACGTATCAGTGATCTACCAGAAATTGAAACAACAAACTTATTCTTTATCCACCGGTTAACAATGCATGATAGATAAGAACATAAACATGTAACAATAAAAACACAAATCCACAACACCAGAATTGTTACGTGCAAATCCAAAAAGAGAAAAAACATGGTGGGGCTGGAATCCACAATATTCATATGCTATGGCCAAGAGTACATAAATATTACATAGATACGAATGCACTTGCATTCAGGCTCACTGCCTAGAGCTCATTGCTCAATAAATTTTCCCGGAGGGCTACAACCCTCAAGGAAGTTTCACTGACTTACAATTTGTTTACAATGTGTAAATACAATGAAATGAACTCTTTATCAACATTTGACTATGCAAAGATGAGTTCTAGTTAGGCTTTGAATCTCTGACTGTCTCTGTTCTGCTAAATACTCTATCTTTGTCAGCTACCGATTGGTCTGAAAGAAAAATGTGCATGTGAAACAACACTCAATCGCACCAAAACGGATCACCACACATACAAGACACCGAAAATCAATCGCTAAAATAATCTTATATATTCGGTCTTACCACAAAAACAATCTCCTTCAAGTCGGCTTCAATCATGAACAAAACATAGCACCTGACAAAAAGATTATAACCACATGCTTCCTAAAGGTCTTCCATATCATCAAGATCACAAAAATAATCACCAAAAACATCGTAATCACCAGAGATCATTCTGGATCAAAGCATTACTGAAATATCCTATTTCATCGGTTAACTGTCTACTGGTTACCTCCATATTCTGGATAAGTTGGATCACAACTACCAGATCAAATCATCACGAAGAGTTGCCATCAATGACAACCTTGAACAAATAATCAACCATTGAAAGTCTCCCAAAATCATCGGATGAGTGTCAATTGCCAACATCGACATACATAACTGTTGTCTTCTCTTTTCTATTTCACCCATTCCATCGTCGTCTTTTTCCTTTCTTCGTTAAGATCAATCTTCTTTATTGGACTAGTAGACTTCTCATTTCTTCCTTTGTAGAATTTAACAAAGTGTCCAAGTTTGTTATAGGTTATAGCATACCAAATCTCTTCATGGACGATTTTGATTCATTCTAGTATTTCCACTCTCACTTGTTTTAAAGTTATACCTACACAAAGTAGCCTTATTCCATATTTGTTGCAACTATAACCATATCCATTGAATCTTTGATGAGTCCTACCATAACTTGTATTTTTATATCTATTCTAATTCACTCTACTTCTGCATTCATTTTCTTTATGTCAAAACTTATTGTAATTGTTGTATTGACCAGTAGATGTTTGATTTCTTATACAACTTTTACATTCACTAGCTCTATGTCTAAATTTGTTGCATGAAAAATAGTTACCATTAAAAGATGAGGAATACTTGGTAAGAACAAGAGATCTCTTGAAGTTCTTCTTGTTCCAGACCAAAATGAAATCTTTTTGATCATAACTAGAATCCTTCAATTCATCCTTGACCTCTTCTTTTTCCTTATCTTTTTTGTCAGATGCCTTAGAGATTTTACCCTTTTCAAAGAAAAGTCCACCTTTGTCTTTATTCTTTTTTTGAGCACTGAGTATTACATCAAGCAATTTACTACCACCTCTAATTTTCAGATTTTTTTCAATATATTCCTTTGCATCTTTTAGTTTCTTCTTTAGTTTGGTATCTTCCATTTCAAGATTCATGCATTCTTTTTTTTTCTAATCAAGCATTGTCTCAAACTCATCAATGCCCGTTTTTCCTTTATGAAGAATGTTCCTCAGGTTGGTGATATTTTCCACTACCTTCTTATGTTTTTGTCTACTTTCATACAAGTCAACCAGGGTAGATCTTAATTCTCTATCCATACCAATAAAACCTTCTCAATCACTTTGATCCATAGTTTTCCACATCTTTCAAATCTTACTCAAACATAGTATTCAAATCTTGGATTTACCTCAATGGTTAAACTATTACATTAGGAACCATTCTCTGATACCAATTGTTAAACTCTAGCAAATGCTAAGAGGGGGTTGAATTAGCATATACTTAAAAATTGATGAATTTAAAACTTTAGTACAATATTCATTTCATCCACCATATGCATGAAATTAAATAACTAAAACTTCAAAAGTAGCCACAAATGTACACAATTTCTTAAATGGAAAAACCAAACATGAAAAAGCCACTGTGAGAATCTTACTCACAATGTAGATATCAAATGTTTCCAAAGATTAGGCCAAAGGCCAACAAGCTCATTACTTTGAACTTGCAAGATAAGCTGCACAACCTTAGGGTAAGATACAAAAACACTTCCACAACTAAAGATCACTTCTCCATGGCAAGATACATAGTCTTGAAATAATTTAATATCAAAATATTGAATTGACGTAAAATTGCATCTACCAGAATGCATATTGCAATTCATAGATTAAATCACATCTAAACCATCCTTCATCTTTTATTCAGTTACACTCCTAGATGATTGTATATTTTTGCACAATGTCTACAAAAATCAATATATTGTTTGCATTACTTATAACATCAACATGTTAACTAAAACTAGATAAAACTTGTAGAAATAATTGTCAATCTTAATAATAATCTTCAATGCAAATCTGAAATGGAAAAGAAGCATGCAGATGGCCACACCATGTAAGTGTACCTTCTAGTCATTACCAAAAATCGTACCACATGGAACAGTATGGACCAAACTCCTTAGATTGACCCAAAAATAGAACCTTTTAATTTATATTGGTATACAAAACTCGAAATTCAATCTGGATCACAAACATATTATGTAGACAACCATGAAGTCAACATAAGTTTTCAATAGAATCATGACTGCCATCCTCAACATCATTTGATATATTTCTAGCATAGCCCAGACCAAGACGATGAGTAGTCAGACTATTCATCGAAACAATCACAAGTAGAAGTAATCTCCCTTTGAACCAAATTGACTACATCAATGATCCGAAAACACAACATACCATCAATATTTTTCATCAAGGTCACCCTCTAATAGTTTCCATGTGTCCGTAGATCATGTACACACCCTGTATTGTCATAGGATCACCACAACCTTTCACACAATGTTATGTCACTGGACAAGCCAATGTGTTTTTGTAAGAATTTGTTGAAAATAGCCAAGATCAAGAGCACATTGAATAGCACAATAAGAGAGGGAAAATATTTGATAAGAATAAATAGTATTCTAATCAAGATGCAAAATACGGATCAGTTGGATCATCAAAAGTTACATACAATGTAGATGAGCATGCTTATAAAGGTAAGGCTAAGAGACAAGTGAGAACACAAAGATGACATGTGTCTCAATGAGATGCAAGGATAGGTAAGGATAGGTAGAGGTAGGTAGCAGAAATAATAAAATATTACGCATGATGTGGATCACCCATCGAAGGTGGAATTATCATCCCACAATAAGTGTATATGATAAAGTAACAACAATATCACACCATAAAAGGTGAAATTTCTCCTACATACACACTCCCAATGTATGCACATCCCTAAGTGTCTCATATGCAAACTATGATGTTGTGCATTTACCTAAGTCAACTTAATTAAGGTATAATTATATCCTATATGAATAAATAATTACACCAACACTCCCCCTTAAGAGCAACTTAGGGGAATGCACTTAAGCTAACAATGCAAGATGGGTCCTAGCGACGAGGCCATGTTAGGTACCAATTAGACAACACATTCTATGTTAAGAGAAGCATGCAATATTTTTACTTTTTATCTTGATAGTAAGGAACAATACAATGACGAGTTTAGATGGATTGATGGCTTTCCCTTAATTAAGATTAAAGATCTGAAGACGTTTATAATTAATTAGCTAATAAATCTAATATTCTTGATTATATTTTAAATGTTGGAATATTCAGATTGACAGTAAGACATGGCAAAAACATTTCAAACTCCTATGGTCCAATTGTTTAGAGCCTAAAAATGCTTGTTATAGGTGGTTGTTCTTATTACAAGGATTTCCATACAAGGTGCGACATGTTGATATTGATTGATATTGAACTCTGCACTATTTGGAAGAAACTTGAATGTATTAAGCACAACTTTTTTGAATTGTTTTTTCAAGGAAATATAATATATATTTTTGAATGGCTTATACAATTGGGATTTGAATAATCAAAACTCTTCAATGTAGATTCTTACTAGACATGTTGAACTATTGGAAAAATTTACAATCTTCTCGAGTTATATCTTTCTATTAAAATAATATGGACTACATGGAAGGCAAGGAATGGAGAGGTATTTAACAAGAATAGGAGGGTGCTTACTAAGCCTTCTAAAAGACTTACTATTCTTCATGTTGTTGTGCAAGTTATAGTTACCATGAAATATCCAACTTGAAATTCCTCAAATTGCTAGGGGATGGATTAGTAACAGTGAATAGACAAGACATTAGATATAGGCATACTTGGTCATAAAAGAGCAAAATCAACCTCACTTTTCAAAAGGATCTCTTGGAGTACCATAAGAAGTACAATGAGGTAGTTGAGATAAACAGAGTAGCAGAAAAGAAGGATCACCCCCATGCTTGAATTTATTTCAACTGCAACAAGAATTCAGACACTGAGGAGGTCAAATCCAATGAAGATATCTTTGTGGTCTCCTCTCCTTTGGGGTATTGGGAGTGGAAGAAATATAATGAGAGTAGAGTTGGTTAATCGTATTGGTCTCTGTATGGTTTCTTATATTCAGTTGTTGACATAAAAATTATTGAAATTTTGTATATTTAGTAATCTAGGATCTAATGTAGTTCTCTAGTGAACAAAGTCTATATGCATCCTATGATAAATTGATCCTCATAAATACTCGGTGGTTTTTGTAATGTTTTTTTATCTATATTTAATATATTTTTTTTAGAAACATACATTGATTTACAATGTCACATGATGGTTCAACACACAAAAGAAGTCTATTAGACATTGGGTAGAATTTAAGATCCCAATTAAAGCTAAGTACCTACTGAATTTTTTTTTTTATAGAACATCCCTAAATATGAAAATATATGCTACCAAAAGACAACCTAGACACATGTATTCAATGCTAGGAAGGAAGGTCTAAATATGACGATAGACTTTACATCTACTTCTTTTATTGAACATTGACACCACTAGTGTAAACATGGTAAATCAATTAGGAATGGAGGAGAGAAAACAAAATATGAGATGAGGTAACCCCAAACTTTCTCCATGAATTTTCTTTTATCATGAAGACATAAAGACACATACTATATTGTGAAGCATTAAGGATATTACCATCTCCAACCCCCAAAACACAAAGAATTTCCAAATATGTAAAATGATTAGAAACCCAAATATTTACAAGTAGACAATGTTGCACAACCTAGAAGAATGATGATGAAAGAAAGGATTTAGAGATCCAAATTGAGCAAGGTGAAAGGGATATATAATAGTGTACTAGGCATAAAAGAAAATATTACAACAATCTAGTTAACTAAATGAAACAAACATTGCAGTAAAAGGAGACCCTAAATTGATCAAAATGGGAGACTATTGGGATGAAACGACAATAGAACAAGTACAAGAAAGCCTCTCAAAATATCAAAACTTGTTTCCCATAAATTTCAAAGAGATGAAATAGATCAGAGTAGGCACATTGAAAATCCACTTGAAAGATGTAGCCAGACCAGTCTAGAAGAGACCATGTAGACTCAACCCCTATATGAAGAAGTAGGTGAAGGCATTTAGGTGGACAAGATGTTGAATGCTAGAATCATTAAAGATGTATAAGATTAAGAATAGATAAGCCCTATAATGATTTGACATAAGAAGACGAGAAATAAGGGTTTGTGTGGATTTCCAAATGTTGAACAAAGCATGCATCCATGACCCATTCCCCACCCCATTTACGAAGGAGATCTTGGAGTTAAATGTCATGGGGGAGGTATACTATTTATAGATGAGTTTTCTGGATGCCACTAGGTAGATATCAAAAAAGAGGATCAACCTAACACAATTTTTTCTACAAAATGTGTGTTCTACATGTATATAGTAATTCCCTTTGGGTTGAGGAATGCACCCATAGTATTCAACTAGAAGTTTTCATGGAAAATTGGATAATATAATGACCGCTGAAAGATAACATTGAAGTACTCTAGATGATGTTAGATAGATGTAAAAGAATGGTGATATCACTCAATGCAATGAAATCGATATTTTTAATGCTATTTGGAAAATTATTAGGACAAATCATATGCAAAGAGGGGTTGATGGTAGATCCCATATATCGACACCAAAAAATGCACCTATAATGGGTGGGAAATTAGGGTTTCCAACCTTACATGTATGAAAGCCACTAATTTACCATTATATTCAAAAGAGGATTGAATCCAATAGTTTTAGTCACAAACCAGTAATGATAAGGACTGAAAATACAAATTGGATTCAAGGAGGTCAGTTGATTTGCCCTCTTTTGTGAGTTGAATTGCTGAAATTAGGGAAAAGTGTTGAAAATGAAGGTAAAAATATGGAAATAGTGAGATAGAGTTGTCAAATTGAGGCACGCACTCGGATCCAAGAAATATAAACAGATTCAGACCCGATCTTCGAAAAAGCTCTAAAAATATCGAGATAAGAGCCCTTGCCACTCTAATCCTCCTAACTTTTTGCACACCAAAAGTGGTTGATTCGTCTTTGCAAATAATGCCTATTCTTGTGCCTATTTTTGTGTCTTGTACAATATCCATTAGAATTATTATATGGAAAGGTGTGCATCTATAAATTTTGGAATGCAGCCTCGTGATTAGTTGATTATGGAATTATTATTGTGGTTCATATGAATGTCCTCAAACTCAATAAAGATCATATTGAAAAGGGAGTTAGGAGAAAGGATCTCAATAATCTCAATTTATATTTATCCATAATTTCAAGGTGGCCTTTTTAATCCCTACCTCAAATTGGTTTTTAAAAATTTATTGATTTGCATGCTTGGAAAAAAGTACATAGGCCTCCTCATGGGATTAAAGTAGATTTGCGAAGAAAGGTGAAAGATGGAAAATTTAATGATGGAAATGATAGATTTATGCAGAATTTATTTCTCACATTACAGTTATATAATCATCATTTTAACAATGCAATACTTAATCAATATCAAAGATAACTTAGAAAGTATCAGATAAAGTATTATTTATTCTTTTTATTCTAGTTCATGTTAGCAATCTTGTGGCTACTATTTTTGTAAAATAGAAGGCTAGTGTTTGCAAGTTAAACCCAACACCCTTTTTTCCCTCAAGAAAAATGTTTAGGTATGGTAGTTTTTTGGAGGATTTATTTAGTTACATTCTTCAATAGAATGAAAGAGAAACATTATGAACTTTCCTCATAGTTTATGGATAGCTAGAAAGATGGTAAGGTGCAAGTTGGGGATGTTACAATATAATTTTGAGTCAGAAGCATTCCTATGAGGTGTTTATCAAACTATTTCTAGATAATGGTGAATGACTTGCGTGCGACTAGAATGTGTATAGTGATTAATATTTACCAACACCTTGGGGATTCATGAGCTACCACCTAAATAATTCATTCACTTTCAAAGGTAGGATCATCATAGTCCATGGATACCACTTTCCTCTCTTAAAACACCTAAGATGCAATCAACCGCTTAGCATTCATTATTTTTTATATTCTTCCCTACAAAAATGTGCTACTAAAGGATCCCCTGCTCCACTAGGAGCTAATGTATGCACCTTATAATTATTGCTCGGATAATACCCATCCACTCAAGCCTATGTCCCGAAGAAGAAAATCTTGATGTTTTTCCAACACCCTAACCCTCCTTGCATTAAGGATATCAAAAAATGTATTGCCTTTTGTAGAAGATACCCTTGCCTCTTCCAACGCCAAATTCATGTAAAGGTCCCTTCTATGCCAACCTAAAAAAGAAAAAACTGGCTCAATGACATGAAGAGCCACCTGTAATTATTGATTTGGGCTCCCAATAAACCATCCTTGACCCCTTAAAACATAGGAAAAGATATTTCCTACTCCTCTACTATAAAGAAAACGAAAAAATTGAATAAAGGAAAGGTAGTGAAAAATATGGTGGAAAGTAGCTCTATGGTTTGCATTCCTCATTCACTAGCTATAGATATTTTGGACAAAGATAATGTTAATTTGGAGATTACTATTTCTTTGAGAGAAAGGATATCTATGAGGCTTACCAAAATTTCAATAGTGGACTAGATTTCAATAGCTTTTGAGAAAATAAACCCTTAGGAAGAGAAAAAGGAGAATTCCGACCCTTCTTCCAAAGAAGAAGAGAGTGAAGAGATTGTGGATGAACTAGTAGACATAACCCCTAATAACTCTTTATCGCATTCCCCTTCTTATAATACCCCCTTTGGTTATGCCCTAGAAGGTATAAATATCCTCAAAAACTATAAGGCCAAGGGGGATGAAAAACCTAAAGATAAAGTGATGACAAACATAAATACAAACTAGTAGATTTTATTCGCTAACATAGAAAATCTTAATGCAAAAACTAATAATTTATAAAACTCCATGAAATGTGTGGGATGTGCGAATAGTAGAGATTAAATTACTTCCCTTACAAAGACCATGGAGTATTGTGTGAAGACCAATAATGTTCGCATTCCTACGACAATGTTTGGTTTAGTGACGGTTAAAATATATAGGAAAGATCTAAAAAGAAAGAAAAGCAAGATAGAGTAATAGACTAGAGGAAAGACAAAAAGACAATTTCTGCTATTAGATGGGAGGTGACACTAGAAAATATGGTCAAAGACTGGGACTCAATCTTTTAGAGTCCTATGGGATCTATTTGTTTGCTCTTTTTTATTTGATTATTAGTTATACTATCTAATGTTTCTTAAGTTGTTCTTGGACTATGCTAGTTTCCTGTGATACTCTCTATATCTGTAATTATTATGTATAGTTTCTAGTTTGGATTGTTGGCCTATTTTCTAGGACTCTTGTGGTTTATTTTATATACTTTTCTTGGAAATGTATGGGTTGAGAGCCCTTATCCCACTCACCTTGATAAAAAAATAGTCTACATCATTCTCATATCATTGTCATATCAGATAGCTTAAAATTTGACTAGCTAAATCCATTTTAAAAGATAACAAATGTTGAGGTGAATGTTAGAAACATTTTCATTGGTAATTTATAAAGCACTCTATCACATTCTTCTCTATTCTTTTTTAATTTAGAAGTTCCCAAATTAGTAACTCCGTTTTGATGTAATTCCACAAGAACAAGCGACATGTCATTTACAAAAGACATATTATCAAAGAGATGTGGCTCCAAAGAATATCAATATTTACATTAGAAGCAATTTGGCACCATCTTGCTAATTAATTTCCTATTATAAATATTTGTTCTTATTTAGAAAGACAAGAATGGGTCTTTCTAAGAAAATACATTAACATTTATTTACCTTTGTATTTATAAAGATTATTTTTTTTTATCATTTTGCAAAGAAAATCAATGAATTTAGTTCCAAAATTTTGTAACATAGTTTAAACAAGGATTCATTTTATTGCCATTTGTAAAGTATGAGGGAATGGGGTTCACTAGTTTAAACATACAAACTAGGATATAGACCCATTCACATCAACTTTCATTAGAGAACAACCAATTAAGCCCAACTTAAGATTCTTGGGAGAGAAAGGCACAATGGTTTATTTTTCTCTTTTTTATTTGATATGATTGGATAAGATAGAATGAGAAATCATGGAAGAACTAGGGATTTTGACAAGAAACAACATAAATAAGAACATACATAAATATAATTTAGGAGAGAAGACAAATATAGAAATGTGATAAAAAGAGGAACTTATGTATGCAATCCAGGTCTAAAAGTACCAAACACTATTGATAGGTGCCACTATCTAGGGGGTGTTTTTTTCAGCCTAGGTGTACAGAATCTAGATTAGGATGCTTAGTAGATCATCCTCTCGAATTGTGTGGATCTTGTATGTTTATTGCCAATGCTTTTATTGATGTTAATAATGGTTGTTAAAATTCGAGTAGATGGAAGATTCTCATATATTGATTCAATGCCCTCTCAATATAAGTGTTTTCTCATCGACACTCCCCATTAATTTTGATAACAAATGCTTTAACACCTTCATTTCTCAATTGTTTTCTTATAAATTTAAAATTACCCTTTCCTATTTCTTTTTCCAATTAGCTTTTTGGACCTGCAAAATATTAGTACGCTTCCTACAAAATCACTATCTATAGTGAAAGAAAAGTGATTTTTAAAATTACATGATGTATTTCAAGATAATGAATTTGTTTGAGTCAAAATGAATTATCAATTGCTTAACTCCAACATTAATACAATCTTTGATCACTTTTTCCAATACATGAATACATATGTTTGGGTAACTTTTGAAACATGTGTGAAACATACCACCAGTTCAATCTATCAATCATCAGTGATTTATTTGCATACATCCTGTCATGGATTCCTTCTTCTATTCACTTTTGAACCATGTCTTTTTAAAGTGGTTTCCCAAAAATACCCCTATACATCTCATTATAGGAATAATACATTTGTTTATAGGTAATTTCACCCAAATCATATGATTTGAAACTGATCTCTCTGATCTTCAGATATTCATACAATATCCATATCCTTATCATGTCAATCTCTAATTATTTATTCCATGATATCTTTTCAATTTTCTCCAATCTAAATTATGATCTTCTCATTCTCCTTTAATTTCACTTACTACAATCTATTAAGGAGTTTCCCTTGCCTACAATGATTAAATTCTAGATCTTATTACAACATCAATTCTTCTCAAATATTCTATCTTTTCTACCATTTTTGTAGGTGGATATAGATAAATCAAACACATAATATACAAAAATATTAAACATAGCTTTTTCCTCAAATTGCTAGAAATGCTACAATAATTGACTATTTACTAATCACTTTATTTTTTGATCAATTGATCACATGATTACATAATGTTAAAACTATTATATTTACCTCAACATGTAGATTTGTTGTGATTATTTTAAGGATTTGGCTAACATTACACATTAGGAATATTATAAACTAATATTCTTGGTATTTTTCCACTTCTATAAAATACTTAAATAATCAATTACTAATTTTAGTTATGGAATAAACTATCACATTGTAACACTCCCTTCAATTCTTAAATTCTATATTATATCTTGAAATTTCTCCATAGCTAATTTTATTGTCAACTAATATTCATATCTATAAAACGTTAATCTTGGAGTATTGTTTGTGCAACTATCCAATCTTTAGTGAAGATCCTTTATTATTTAATTGTTTGAAGCAAGTGATGTGTTTCAAGGTATTGACTTCCTTTCAATCAAAATAAATTATCAACCACTTTTTCAGAACATCCAAATATTTGTTAGTTCATTTTTATTCAACATGTGAATACTAATGTTGATATAACATTTTGAATATACATGGAAGCTACCACCAATTAAATTGATCAATCCATCCAAAAACAAAATTCATATAATTTGTGATAGATTTCTTCTCTCATTTTCCATGCCATCAAATATTTTTAAAATGATTTCCCAAAAATACCCTTATGCATCTCCTTCTCATGAGAATAATCAATTTTTTCTTTGCATGACATTTTACCCAACATCTATGATTTGATAGAGATCTCTCTAATCTTCATATCTTCCTAAACTTTTTGTCATTATCTTCTTGACCTTGCCTTTCTTTCTTCCATGATCTCTTTTTTTATATTAAAATCGAGTAAAAACAAAAGGATCACAGAGCGAGAGGGGGAGGCAGGGCCTCAACCCACAAAATCAGTAACCAAAAAGTACAACCAAGAAAAAAAACCAACTCTAGGAGAGATATCCAGTCATAAACAACGACAGAAGAATCAAGAGCCCAACTAAGGGAGAGATCTCCCAGCATAACAACATGATATTCAAAAGAGTACTGGGTCAACACCATCCGAGGCAAATCACAAAAAAAGAACCGATAAAGATACGAGCAGCCAAGACAGGGACTGGATCCTAGCAAAATAGGAAGGGACCAGAGCGAGTCAATGCAGGATATCATTTTGATTTTCAACCCAGGCGGTCCATCCAGTAGGACCTTCCATCCACACCATGTCCCTTCGATCTTGACTCTGGGCCAACATAGCCACTTGGGGGGGAGGAGCCATGCCATTGTCTTGGATTTCCTTCTTCAGCTTCATTAGGGCATTGTCAAAGGAGGTGAGACTCTCAGTGCATCTCATCCACTCAAACCTGCCACGCATCTCATAAACGAACATGGTAGCAGACCCATCCTTGAGGAATCTATACAACTTGTTTCTTTCGATGCCCGTGACTATAGACACCCGCACAACAATATCGTAAAAAGTGAGTCTTTTGAAAGTCTCAGTAAGGATCCTGGAGCGATCCTGAAATCGGTCCTCATTCCTAATCTTCCAAAGGTGCCATAAAATTTTAGCAGAGAGGATAGACCAAAGAAGATTAGTATCCTTTTTTAATCCATGAATATATCCAATAATGATTTCCATAGTATTAGCACTAAAAGGTACCACAAAACCGAACATAAGCCAAATTTCTTTAGCAACAATGCAATAAAAAAACATGTTTAGATGTCTCAGGAACCTTGCATATAGAGCAAAGATCAGAAATAGAATCATCTTTTCTTAAAGGCAGTCTATCAATAAGAAGGAGCCACTTAAAATACTTAATTTTCGGAGCAATAGGAGATTTCCAAAATTTGTTAAGGGAGGACTGCCAGTGAGGGACATCAAGGTCGGAGTACCAGAGCTGATTAATGTGGGAAAGGATGGAGTGATCACTGGACATAACAACATAGATGTCACGGGCTTTAAGCATATGAAGGGGAGTGCCACTAGGCCATTTGAAGAGCAGGTGTCTATGGGAGTCAAGAGAGCAGTCCTTAGGGAGATTGAGATGGGTATAGACACGTTGAAGCAACTTGTAGGTTCTTTTCTGGGATTGAGGGAGGTCGAAGGTGCTGCTGATTTCTTCCCAAGACATAAGGTCATCATTTTCCAAAATATCAATGAAGCAGGTAATACCCTTATGTGCCCAAAGTCTAGCTGAGCATCCTCGGGTAAGAGCAATTGGCTTGGCGGCATGAGTGAGATTCCACCATATGGACCTCTCACCATGGCCCTGATTATTGGTGTAAAAATCAGTATCGATAAGGGAGCTCCTAACATGCTCCCAGGCCTTCCAAATAGATTTAAAGACAGTAGTGCCCTGCACTAAGACAACAAATTTACTAGCCACAATGTCAGCAAAGGGGAGAGCTTTCCATGACTTAGCAAACCTTAGAACAACTCTCTCATTATTATTTCTAATTAGAATTTTCCAGGGCTCATCTTCGTCAAGGGCATGGAAAGATCCATTTGGCAGCAAGAGAGATCCCTTGAAGTCTAAGGTCTTTAAGGCCAAGACCACCCAACTTTTTCTCAACACGACACCAAGCCCACTTAACAGCATGCTTCTTTCCCCCCCCCCTTGCCATCAGACCATAGGAAGTTCCTTATAACTTTTTGTATTTCAAGAATTTGGTAATTGCTAAACATCCAAGCCGAGGAGTAATATATGCTGTAAGAGGAGAGGATCTTTCGGCAAACTTGGACCCGACCAACAGGAGATGGGAATCTATTATTCCACTTGTTGAGCTTTTTATCAATCCTCTCTCTGACCCAAATCCACATGTCTTTGAGGGAGGGGGATATGGAAAAGGGGATGCCGAGGTATCTAACAATCTTGTTAGGACCCCCCCACTGGAAACCAAGTTGAGGGATCCAATCGGGAGGCAAGTCTTGCCATCCCAGAAGAACAGACATGGGCTGGGAGATCTTGGCACTAGAGACAGTACCAAAGATCTTAATTTTTTGGTTAAGGGCTTCAAAATTCCGCTTAGTAAGTTCGAGGAATAAAGAGGTATCGTCATCAAATTAGATATTAAGAAGGGGTGATTGATCAGAGAGCCTAAGTCCCTTCACACAGGGAGAGAGCAAAGCATCCCAAAGGAGATAGAAAAGGGCATCAAAGGCAATCACAAAGAGAGTAGGGGCCAGGGGACACCCCTGACGGATGGATCAAGAAAGCTTGATAGGCGAGGAAAGGGAACCATTGATATCAATAAGGACAGAGGCATCTTTAAAGAGAGTTTTAACCATGTCGCAGAACTCCTTAAGAAAACCGAAAGCATCAAGCATCGTGAGGATAAAATCCCATTCAACCCTATCATAGGCCTTCTCATAATCAAGAAGGAACATGGCAGCATCTTGGCCAGAGACCTTAGCCCATTCCATGGCTTCCCAATTGGTTATCAGGTTCTCGAGGATATATCTACCTTTGATGAAACCAGTTTGGGTAGAGCAGATAAGCTTAGGGAGGATTTTTTCAAGTCTAACTGCGAGGATTTGCAAGGACTTTATAGGACACATTGAGAAGGGTGATCGGCCTCCAATTCTTAACGAGAGACTTATCCCCATCTTTAGGGATGAGTTTAATGATTCCCTGATTGATACCTTCACCCAGAGAGCCTCTGTTAATGGCTTCATTGTAGATCTCATGGAGGTCCTTACTAACCCAACCAATATTGGCCTTGTAAAATTCAGCAGGAACGTCGTCCGGTCCAGGGGCCTTCCCATTGCTCAGAGAGTTGATAGTTCTCTCAACTTCACCAATGGAAATCTTCTGCTTAAGAAGAAGAGAGTCCCCCTTGGAGATCCTAGAGGGGATGACAACTCTACATCTCAATCTAAGGGTTTTAGCCTCCTCCGAGTCCTTAGAAGTGAAGAGGTTCTAATAGTACAAGGAGAAAGCCTCAATGATGTCAGGAGGATCCACAAGCTCTTTATCATCAACAGCCAATCTATCCACCCTTTCTCTAAGGTTCTTATGCTTAAGGAGATTGAAGAAATTTTTTGATCCTTTATCACCAAATTGAAGCCAATGATGTTGGGCTCTGATCATGTCTCCTCTGATTTTGACTTGTTGATGTTGTCTAAGAGCATCTTTTGCCATAGCCATCCGTGAGGCAAGATTAGAGTTATCAGGAGAGTGATGCAGCTTACCCTCGAGAGAGTGGAGTTTGCTGATGAGGGCTTTCTCAATGGTATTATAATCCATGGCCTTCTTCTGACCAATGGTTTGGAGGAGCTCCTGCCAAGCGACAAGATTGTAGTTACATCTGGAAACAGGAGAGACAAGGTTGCGGTTCTGTAAATTGATAAATCTGATTATCATGATGGCAGCAGGAACCATCAAATCCTTAAGAAGATTAACATTAAGAAGGAGTTTATTACCTGGACAAGAAGGTGGAGGCAGGGAGTTGGCGAGCTTGATCTAGGAAACAACAAGGTGGTGGGCCGAGATAGTAGAAGGCCAAACACAAAGGCGGTTTCCAAGATCATCAGGAAGAAAAGAAAAAAAGTCCTTATTAGCATATATACGGTCAAGCCTGGAGTATATTCTATTGTTACCTTGTTGAAAATTACACCAGGTGAACCAAGCACCTGAATGAGATCCTCTATTTCTAGCTAGAGGGTCAAACAAATCCTTATGATGTTTAAGTTTATCCCAATGGGGGTTTTCAAGGATTTTCCATTCGAAAGGATTACCTCCACTCTTGTCCTCGTGATGTTTGATCATATTGAAGTCACCCGTGATAATCCAAGGGATATCACAAAGTGAATCAAGGTAGTTCCAAAGATCAATTCTGCCCTTATAGTAATTAGGGGGGCATACAGGGAACAAACCCGAAAGCGGGAATTGTTGTCATTGAAGATGGCCCAAACAACCCTGTTGCAGGGGGAGAGACCTTTGTGGGTAAGAAGTTTAGCCCATTTGTGATTGATAATTAGGGCAACACCACCCTTTCCTTTGGGGTGGTTAGTGTAAAGTTTTTGAGTCTTTCCATATAAAGTCTAAGCAAACTTCCAGGTTATTTGTAGTTTTTAGCTCTTGCAACATAAGAAAATCAATGTCCTTGATCGAGTTGAGGCACATCTTAGTCACATGCTTTCTACCTGGATCTTCCAGGCCTCTAACGTTCCAAGAGACTAACTTCATTAGGAACAATTTTGGGATTTTTTGCCACTAGTTGGGCCCTTGTTTTTGGAACTCAAAGGCCTACCAACCTTCTTGGAGGTTTCAACAATTTCATCAGCACCAAGGTCCATCTGAGTATCCATATTAGAGGGATGCCGATCAAAATTCAAAGAACAGGGGACCTACGAGTAGAGAGAGAGGTGATCGTCCACAACATGAATGATAAGAATGGTGGAATCATTGCTAATCTCTTTAAGCCTACTAGGGGTAGGGTCGGAATTCATATTAATATCGGTTGAGTTACTAGGGAAAGGTCCAGGGGGATCCTTGGGTATTGAATCCCATCATCTGGGAGTGTCAATAGCAGTCGAGGGTCCAGCTGGAGCATCCCCAGTAAGTGAACCGATATTAAAACCATCAGGATTCTCAAAAGCTTGAACAATGGATTTAACAACAGAGCTCGACCCCAACTTACTAGCCGAGGATCTAGTGATCATTCCATGATCAATGGGTGCATCAACCTTCTTGTTCTTACTTGAGTCAGGGGTTCTGGCCGTGGTAATTTTTTCAAGGGCAAGTTGTTGCGCATTTTTGTGCCTACGCTTTTTTGATTTCCTGGTAACCAGTTGGAAATCCTTACCGTGCTCATCATCAAGTTGGCCTATAGCAAGACCAATAGGAGAATGGGGTGGAGGGGCAGCATTGAGACTACCAAAAATAGGATAAGTGTCAGATTGGTCACTGGTGTTCTTTTTCTCAACCCAGGTGGGAATAGTCTTGTTGTTAGCTCCAGGGGGTTGTTTTCAACAGGGGAGGTTTTTATCAGAGGGGTCCATGGGCTTAGAGGGCTTAGTAGAGTTATTCTTTTCTAGAATTCTACCATTAGAGTTGTTGTGTTTTTAATGATAGGGCAATTACTATGCAAATGACCCTCTTTTTTACAGAGAAAGCAAGCATTCAATCCTCCTAAAATTTCAATGGGGCAAGAAAGGAGTTTGCCCTCTATATTAATCTTGATCTCCTTAGGGAATTCGACCCCATGTTTTAGAGAGAACAACAGTCGAGCATCAAGATGCGGTATGAGCTGAGAGGATTCATCAATTCGTATAACCTTTCCAAGAGGTTCCATAATTTGGGGGATAAATTTCCACAGAAAGGGCAGTATATTTTTTAGTAGAACCCACCTAGGGCATGAAAGTGCCAACACTTCTTCATTAATCGCTTCGGGGGTCCAACCAAGGGCGTAGAAGGAGGTCCTTCCAATAGCCCAATATTGTTTTTTCAAAACTTCCAACTGAATTTCATGGGTGTTAAAAAATATCACAAATAAACCTTTTTGAATTTGGCGACAAAAAGAAATCTGAAAAACGTAATTTTAAATTCCAATAATTGTAGAACTAGTCGTCCATAAATTTTCTCGGGGGGCATTTATCAACATCCACACAAGCAAAAACGATAGCAAAATTCTTTAATCTATTCTTCTCTACCAGAATTTCATTTAGCATGGAGGAGTTAGGGGAAATGAGGATAGTGTTCGGGTCGGAATCAGAGTCCTTACCTTGAGGATGTCCTTCTCTGTTGCCACAGGAAGCCACAAATCTTGCATTGTCTGCAATAGTTTCAGCTGCCCTAGCGACAAAACCCCTATAAGATGGTTTTTTTTTTTTACTATCGTTCGACAGGTTATCATTTAGAGTTATTGTTAATGTTGGGCATAGATTGGGAAGATATGGGCGTTGCAATAAATGCACCGTTCGATCCAGGCTCGATGAGGAGCCGAGAGGACAAGAGCTCTTAAAGATAATAAATGAATCCACAGACAATGCAGAAGCAAATAAACGCAAGGAAAGGGAGGAGTGAAATAGAAAACAAACCACGTGGAGGAGGGACACCTCCTCCACAGATCAATTTGCCATCCAACCCAGCATCGAAAGTCGAGCTCGCAACGCAGGCCAAAATGACTATAGGACTTTCGATCTTCAAGAAGGCTATAGGCTTTTCTGCTACCTAATTTTTGCCATGATCTATTTTATATCTTCACAATTCCAACTTACAGTATTATGTTTCTTTACTTTTCTCTAACTTTATTCCTTTTGAAAGTTGCGCTTTTCTTCAAATAGCAAAACTTTGATCTTCTTCCAATTTTGATTCTCTATCAATCTTCTAGCTCTATTACCACTTGTTGGAGGGGTGGAAATAGACCAAACACACAATATATAGAAAATAGTAATTTTTTTTTTCAAATGGTCTAATTACTTAACTTCATTTCTTGAAGAATTGATCACATGATGCTAAAACTATTAGAGTTGGCTCAATATACAAAGGTCTTGAGACATTTCTAGAAATTGACTAACATAATACATTAGAAGAACTTACAAGCAAATATTTAGTATTTTTGCATTTCTCAAAACAATTTGAAACAATTTTTTTCGAATTTGAATTATCAATGACCATATTCCAACAAATTTAAATACCCAATTAAGAATAGCTATAGAAAAAAAAAATCTTAGACATTTAAAATTAAGATATCAATTTTATTTAAAATAACTACATAACAATTAGAAAATTACTCACAAATCATATTTGAATATTTTAATGTTAAAATACACAACTAATTAAAACCAAGATTTACAAAACAAGAAATAAGACCAAGACAACAAAACAATGAACAAAGTTGACAAACACAAAACCAATGACAAAAACTATAAAAACATAATTTCTATTTATTTTATCAAATTTCAATGTAAAGATGTGTCCTACATGTGAGTACATAACACATACAATTTGATTGAAATTAAAACAGTACATTGACATTTTCAGAACTCTATTCCTCTGCGATGCACTAAATTAAGACACCTCCAAATTTATGAACAATTATGTATAGTCAATGCCTTTGAAGACAAAGGGAGATATGTTTACGCATTGGTGGTTTAATCTCTTTTTGTGTTTGCAGCATCAATTAAAATTTAATGACAAAGCCTATATTATAGATACCTAAATGATAATGAGATCCAATCTTTTATAATAAAAAAAAAGAGAAAAAAGTATGAATAATAGTTTAAAAATCTGAGGTTGTAAATGTTAACGCAGGATGCATTTATTTTGGCTTCAAAATGGTAGTACGGATTGACTAACATGCGTGTTAGTCACGTTTTATACCATCGATTTTGTAATAAACATCTATGATTGACTAACACATCGCTATCAAACTGTACGAAAGATCCGTTTTGAAACCAAAACCGTTAGCTTTTCATTTATATGACTTCTTGTACAGTTATTCTACTTTTAAATTTATTTTTATGTTACTAGACGTCATTAAACTAGATTACACAATTCTACAGCATACTAACAAAAAAGAATTATTTAAGATATCAAATACATCGTACGATCAGGGACTCGCAAATAAAATTATTGTTCTATAAAATGAATATAAATGTACATACCGATTATCTTCTCTCTTCTTAACGGCACAAAAATTCCGTTCTTTTAAGCAGGAAGCACTTTTCTATGCATGGAGCATAGAAAAATATAGATAAAAACTGTGGGATGCGGAACTTACCTTTAATTTCAGAATCATTGCAGAGAGCCAATGCCAAAGTAGTTTTGCCACCGCCTCCGATGCACTGCAAACCAACGAGAGACACCTCTCTGTGGAACAAAATACCCTTCAACTCCGTAATAGATTTCTTCATTCCCACGTTAAACTGAGATTTACCAGGAACGTTGTCATGATAAGAGTACGTCGAATCCTTCACCATTTCTGTGCAGTCAATCAGATTTGCTGATCCCATTTGTTGCAGCATCATGGTATTCCGGCACGGATCATTAGTGAGCATAGAAGCTTGTCTGAGTATTGATTCCTTCAGCATGCTACGTGTATCTAAACATTGGATGTCTTGTGGATAGTAAACACTTTCCAGATCTCCCATGAGCCTTCTCATGTGCAGTAATATGTGGGCAGGCATTAGTCCCATAAAATCATTGATTGCCTTTTCGAGCTCCAAGAGTCGAGATGCATACCTATAATTCAAAGGCAGGTTAAATGGGCTTATATTCTCAGACTCTTTTATCAATGAGGCTCCTTTTATCAGGTTCTTGTACAATTGGTGAAAGATGGCATTTTGTTGATCTGCGGGTAATTCCAAATCCTGTAAGCAAATTTCTTGGATTGCTGGGCTTAGAGTCTTCAACAGGGCATCTACTCTAACGCACACAGACTTGCAGTTGAACATCTCCATAGCCTGATTTTTCAATGAAAACTGTTACAAGAAGATAGCTTCTCCTCTGCACTGTTTAATTGTCTTTTGAGATATTAAACTTGTTAATGCCTCCTGGCTAAGTCATCGCCTTGGAAATTTATTTCCATACTTGGCTGGCCAAAGAAAGCAACTTTTGAAAGTTTCATATTCGTTTTCATGGAACTAGTCAGGAAAGCAAAATAACGTGCTCTTTATTCCGCCCTGACAGCGCAGACAGATCAAATCCAGGTCATGCTTTTAGAATTGTTTACATATTGTTGAATGGAATCAGCTATATGTTCACACCTGTTTCTGGATTCATACACCGTATTTTCTTTTAAAACTCTTGTCGGCAATTTTTCTTTCTCGCGAAACTTTGACAAATGTAGAGCTGTACGTTCGCGTGAACTTCGTTGCGGAATGTTTCCAAGTCTAACTTGGTTTCCTGAACTTTTCGCATTCAATTTAGAAATTGTTGTTATTGGACTTTGAGCCATTCCCTTACACACATGGGATCTACCGTATACGTCTTGCTTTGTTATTTCGTATAGTCTATGTTGCAGTTACACCGCAAGCTGCGGTCTTCAATTTGGAACAGCTATTCAGATGGTAATGTTGAGCTGACAGTTTTGTTGGGGAGGACAATGTCAAATTTTATATCTTATTTATATTGAGTAATTATAAATAATTCATTTATTTTTAATGACCAAAGTTTATTTTGCCCTATTTGATTATGAAGTTATTAGTAATTCAATGCAATAGTTTTCAATCTCTTTATCCATGTTTAATATATGTATTATGAATATGAATTTTGTTCTTTGCATATGGTTTTATTAGGTGATCAACTAAGATGCTTGGAAAGTTTTCTAAAATTTGTCATTGTTTAATGAATGAAAATTTATTTTGTTATCTTTTTATTATTTAAAGAGATAAGAATTTTAGATTTTTATTGAACTTCTTTTAAATATTTATCTATTGTTTTGTATTAAGATTATGATGTGTTCTAATGTTTTTTTTTATGTAGATTCACTTATAAGAAAATAAAGTTGCACATAAACTACTAAAATTGTAATTGCTTCTTGGTATCTACAGAAATTTCTTATGTATGATTATCATAATCTCATTTCCTTCTTCATATAGAGGTCATTCCCCTCCTTGTTATCATTTGCATGGATGAGATTATATTGATCAAAGAGGTTGAGACTCCTAGTTACATGCTTCATTCTCTCTTCTTAGAATGGATAGGAATAGATTCTCCATTGGAAAATATTTAAAAATAAAGAGAGATATTCTTAGTTTATATAATATTAAATTTTTTTTTTGCAATTTTAAAAAATAAAATTTTATGGTTAGAAGTATTAAGCATAAACATCGTTAAATAAAATTGAGATAATGTGTATTCTATAATAAAAAACTAAAATAAAATTAATTTTCAATAATTTTGTATATTTACATTTATTTTTTTATTAATAATGGATAATAAATTTATTTGGTACCCTTGCTTTGTACTTCTTCTTGTCTTTAATTAATTTTTACCCCTCCTTTAATGTATATACAATTTTCAATTTAAAGAATTATATTCTTTTATAGATTAGAGATTGAGTACTAAAAAGGACCAAAAAGATTATAATTTATGATGCATACAACAATGATAAAGCAGTTTCAATAATATGAACCCACATATCAAGTAGACTTACACAACCTACATATATGAATAGTTTCAAACTAGGGATTGATATCAAAAAAATTGATATAGAAGATTAGTAGTTAAACATATTGGATGTAGAAAATGACATTATTTAACTGATGGAAAAACATATAATTATCAATAGTATTATTTATTTTTTTAAATTTTTTTTAAGCCAATCTCATAGGCACCAGTAACAAGTTCTAATTCATCTTCTACATTAAGGTCTTTGATTGTCATCTCAAAAATCAAATGTTTCTTAGAATTTATACTAAATTCCATATCTTTTCTATCTTTTTTATACTTGGACAAGTTATTGTTTTTTATATATTATCTTAATGGATGCAACCCTTTTTCATCATTATTATTTGTATTCAATGGCTAGAAGTGTGTGTTAACAACATCTTTCCTATACATCAATGATGCATTATTTCAATAGTACCATGAACTTACTCTTCAAGACATCCATGGTTGTTGAAAGTTACATCATAATATTATAAATCATGAGCAAATTATAGGAATTGTTAAGATTTCTTCTTTTACCTACACACATATATATACATACATGGATACATATATACATATATATACATATTGATATACGTATACATACATACATATGCATATACATATACATATACATATATATACGTATACATATACATATATCTAGTTTTATTTGGACTTGTCTAACTTTGCATGAATTCTAAAACATTCCATAGATATTCCTCCATCATGTTGTTGTTTGAAATACTCAGTGATTCCTATGAATTTGTACTCCATCTTCTCTATCACTGATAAAATTAATTCCTAAGATATAATATTAAATTGATACACTATTTCTTTACAAATTTAGTCATTAGGGATATTATGAAACTTATTGGAAATTATAATCTTGGATTTAAAATATTTTAGGCATTCAAACATAATTGAATTCCATGTAAAAAAGTGGGTATTTATACTCTATATATTCTTCTCTGTTGAGAAAATAAATTTCTTAAGATTTATTATAATTTTGACATTTTTGGCTATGATGTTTTTATATTTGAACCTTATCATTGTACTTGACTGAAATGATCTTCACCATATAAAGTTTAGTGCATAATCAAGAAATATGGTTTAAATCTTCAAACATGATTTTTAAATGATAATACCATGGAAGAGGAATTAAAAATTATTTTTAATTATAAATTAGGTGCTTAAAGGGTATTCACTATTTTAACTAATTTCTCTTAAATTTTCTATTTGAGTTTAATAATACTGTTGTTAACATTTCCTCTAAATTTGGACCCCCCCAAAATAGGTTGGTTGAAATTAAATTTTGATTCGGAACCGGTAAATGATCCAATGTATTTTATGGGTCATCTAAACGTAACCTTGGTCATGCAAGAGGGAGTGGGGTCATTGGGGACCCAAATGGAAAGTTGGTTTTGGCCTATTTGGTTAACCTTGGTACTCAAACTTCCAAATTTGTTGATGTGGCAAAAGTTTTTTATGAGATCTTAATTGCTAAGGATTGAGGTTATCAAAGAACTATTATAAGGGGTGGATTGAACAATGTCATCATGATGCTACAAGGTAAATCTACACCAAGCTGGATAATAAAAGACCTCATCACTAAATACTAAATTTTCCTATCCACATTTGGCCACGTAACACTCACCCACACCCTTAGAGAGGGGAACAAATATATGGACATATTGGTAAACGTGGGTCCTTTCTCCAACCATCTCAGAATATTGACAACATTGCACAAGCTACCTAACAATATTCATGCCACAATACAAGCAAATATAAATCCTAATCATGCATAACGATCCAAGGATTACCTCTATTTTTTGTCTTGTCTATATTTTCCTTCAATCATTTAATGACATCGAGATGGCTTATTAAATCCAGAGAAAGAAACACCTCTCCCAATACCACTACTTGTCATCCTTTTCCTAGACGTAGTTTTCATAACCCATTCCTAGTCACTATCACTAGTTTTCCTGGGAACAAACTAACTATGGGGCTTGATCTCATCCAGGTTGAGCCAGATAATTATGATAGGTGAAGAAGAATGGTATTCTTTGGCCCGTGATTCAAATAAGAAACCTTGCATCCTACGTTGAAGGGATGAAGGGTTTTGATGCTTCTCTCTTAAGAGAATTTGCTCACTCCTAGAATGAGGGTAATTTTTGTTGGCATTGAAGTTGTCATTGATGTCAACATGTGTGTGTGTGCAAGGCTGATTTGGTGGAGTTGCATAAGAGTGCCATTGTTGCCATCGATGTGAACTAGACAAATCATCTTGCAGGCTGCAAATTTAGTAGAAGAGTTGTTGAGGTCAGGTTGATTAATGTCATAAGCTGCAGAGAAACTCACAAGATACCCACTAGATGAAGATGTAGCTGGCATGCAGAGTTAATTTATGTCAATAGTTGAGATGATATAGTGGACAAAGATGCGGATGATACAGTGGACAAAGTTGTAGAAATGATAAGTGCCACATAGAACGAGTGTAGCTAGACAGAATGATAGCCTTGCTCCCACTAGTCAGAGGTGTAGAGACATGCAAGCATCAAGTTGGCAAAGTATAGAGATGCAACATTGTGTACCCTAGAGGAAGATGAAGATTTAACAATGCCATATGATGATCTTAAGGGGACGATCAAGGTTTCCTAGAGTAGATAATTAACAAAGAGAGGGTGAGCAGACAGTATGGTCTCAGGTTGAGAGAGATGCAAGATGTTCCCTAGAGGAAGATCAAATTAGCTGATACGGTGTTGCATCAGGCAATTTAAGGATCAAGGACATGGTGCTATGATTGCATGAAGCAAGCAGGGTTGTCCAAGATCATAAGTGTTGCTATAACATTATATAACATGACACATCATATAACACACCATGTTATATGCACAAGGAGATACAGAAGGAAAGCCTAGAATGTTCTAAGAGGACAAGTAATTGGATGAAGAAGATAAAGGGCAATGCAGTGGTGAAGGCATCAAGAAAACCGGTTTGAATTAGGAAAGATGTAACTGTAGATGGGTATGTGCACAAAGATGGTGGTTAGAAAAGTGGACACCACCCAAAAAAAACTTGGAAAAATAGGCAGCACGTACGCGGTTTTAAAATTTAAAATTCCCGCGTACGCGCTTAGGTTTGTTCTTCCCGAGCCTAGAAAAGGTAGCGCGTATGCACTGCGCTTAGGAAACTGAGCGCGTACGTGCTACGCCTAGGAAAATTAGTGCGTACGCGTTGCTTATAGGAAAATGAGTGCGTACGCGCTAATAATCCTAGTAAAACTGCGTACACGGTGCCTGATAAAAAAAGTTTTAAAAAAAAATTGGGTCCTCATTTACCTGAAAAGCACATTTTTTACTTTGTTTTTTTCCCATTTTCTAACCTAAACCACGAACGAGGTGCTAAATTTGTCCTCCAGGCTATGGATCAAGGTTATTTTTTGTTTATTTTTGTCTTTCTTTCTGGTTTATACAATTTGTTTTACATTTTGAATTTAATTTCATTAATTTTGATTAGGTTTTTTCATTTTTTGTTTCAAAAACAAGATTCTTCTAATCCAGAACAAGAACAACCAGATGCACCTCCTGAAAACCCACAAGAAAAACCAAATGCACCTCCTGAAAACACACAAGAACAACCCCCAATTCCTCCTTTTGACCGCACAACCGAAACACAGGAAGAATTAATTAATCAGTTAGGGCAAAATACATCCAAAATTAATAGACTGATTGTAAAATTGAAAACTTCTGAACTTGACCATTATCAATCCTTCGCCACTAGCCTAGAAACATTAGCTAGTGGTGCCATAGCTGTTTCCACAGAAATTACCAAATGGGGAAGCTTTAGGGATAGGTGTCATCAATTCTATGCCAATGGGCTATCATACGATGGAGTTAAAAACAAAAATATTTCTAAGCAACAAATATGTGCCCTTTTTGTTGACCCCAAAATTGGTCAGTCATTACCTCCTAATGCAAAGAGGTTTCCCATGCATTGGTGTACCAATGTGCATATAAAGAATCTTTTTTGGCAGAGGTGGTGGATGGTCTTTGACGATCCACCTTGTAATAATTATGAGGTGCCATTATATTTTTTGAGAAAAATATATTGTGAGTTTGTGCTCAATGTGCACCCAAATTATTTTGACATGAGAGAGTTTCATAGTAGAGGTGGTGGCTCTGCCCAAGATAGACCTAGAGCCCGTAGGCGATTAGTCACAGAGAGTCGCCGCCCCCTAGCACCCAAACCCAAGGTGCATCAGGCTATCCCATTAGACCTGAAAGAGTCGATGAAGCTACAGACTCTTCAGGCGGCCACAACATTGACTGGTGCCATCATCCAGCATGGGACATCATTAGCACACCCTATTGTATTGGATGATGAGCCGTTAGAGGGTGACAGAGAGCCCATCGAACATATGTGTGTTAGTTGCTCGGGGATAGATGATGCAGTTGGTGCGGATGGATACTCATATCATCTATGCACGATTTGCGGTTGTAGATGTCAGGTTCACACGGTTGAGGATGTCGCGCTGACAGATGAGTTGATGGACATGGTGTTTGCCCATGAGCCACAGACATAGGTGTGTTGATTTGAGTTCATAACATTTTATTTATCAGTCACTTTAATTTTGTAATTACATAAATGAATTTTCATTTATACATCGATTTAAATTGAGACAAATAATATGCATTTCAGGATGCAACAGCGGTATCCCATACACCTCCCCCAGTTACCACAGCTGCAACTTCGACTCCTGAGGTATAAATTTTGTAACGTGTTAAAATAGAATAGTACACTTTGAATTCAAAAAAATACAAGATATACTAACTATCTTTAATGGTTGGTCTAATTTCTGGTTTGTAGGTGTTGACAGGGAACAAAATGTCCCAAATTGATGACATCATGTTGTCGGCGATTGATTTTGGCCTACAAGGCTATACCGTATGATATTTTGTACAACTCTTTTTATGTATTGTTTTGATGGAATATGCAAGTCATTTCATTTTAGATTTTTAAAATTATGTTTAATTTATTATTTGTGCTAATATCTCATGTTAATTTTGTGTTTTTAGGGTACCCCCTCCACATCTAGGGCTCGTCCTAAGAAAAAGAATTCCTTGAAGATGCCAAAACATGTGAAGAAGGTAATTGAACACATTTTTAGTTATACAATTGTTTGAAAATGTTTAAATCAAGTATTAGTGGGGGTTTGTAGATTGATTAGTGTTTTTTGTCTATTTTACATGTACAGCGGCCATTGAGCTTTGTGGATATGTTGAATGCACCTGATTCGCCCATGGATCAAGAGAGGGCGGAGGTATGTATCTCTACTTTATTTTCTTGATTTCATAATTATATGCACGCGTACATGTGAACTTGTGATATATTGTAATCTTATAATTTTTTCATATAGAAAATATCCATACCTATTTCGTCAATAGCGAACCCTCCTCTTGCACTAGAGAAGCATCTCAAGATCCGGTACACTTTTGTTTGATATGTAAAATTAATTGTTTTCAACCTTCAACACTTATCATTATATTAATTGTATTTAATCTTTGTACATTTTTTGTGTAGGTAATAGCGTTAGTTTCTACATCGATGGTGAGCCATCCTCAGTCCATTGGAGAAGCATCGCAGACACAGGTATGTCATTGTTCTCTATATTATAGCTTTTAAGTGTTTTTGATATATTTATGTTAGTACATTGTATTAATTGTACATTTAATCTACAATAGACTCCTTCGCGGTATGGCCTAACATGGATCAATTTAAGTATGTCTTCAAGAAAACTCCTAAGAGTGACAAGGAGAGGAGAGCGAAGACATTAGCTCCTGGATCAGCCGATGAGGTAATCTACATTTCAATTGCAAAGAAATTGAAGTTAAATGCATAGTTATGATGTTAATTGTGAACTATTTTCTACAAAAGAATTCTAACTTGGCTTTTGAATTGTGGTTTTGCAGCCATCTACAGAGCCAAGTATTGCATCGAAGAGGCTTGATTTTGATGATCCACCAGAAGTTTAGGATCATATAGTGTTAGTTTTGGTCATAGAATGACCAATACATGTAGATATATTTACATTTTTATTGTATATCGATTTGGACATGGCATATGCCACATTTTTGTAATACTTATATTGACTTGGCAGACATGCCTTTCTATATATATATAAATATCGATATTCAATCCAATAAATGTGTAATGAGTTCATTATTTTGTATTTGTTGTATTTTGTGGTTGTCCTTTTATAAATTTAAATGAATATTTACATATGCAATCAACAATATGAATATAAACAACAAAAATATATGATATAAAGCATTGCAATCATGGAATATGATTTGATAAAATTTCTAAAATGTTGAATTAACCCTACAAAACTCCTTGTATTCAGTTCATTATTGTGTATTCGTTGTATTTGGTGGCTGCCCTTTTATAAATTTAAATGAATATTTGCATATGTAATTAACAATATGAATATAAACAACAAAAATCAACAATATGAATTTAAACAACAATGTGTTTGGTGCGAGAGCACTCTCACGCTCACAATGGTCAAATTTTGTTCCTCGTGTGCACAAACAGACGTTGCGAGCGCGTCCAGGTGGGCAGGTTTATGCTAGGAATGCCCCTATCATGCATACCAAAACACCAGAACGTCGAGAGTCATACCCTACCGGTGCGATCTCTCAAGTGCCCTGAGTCCAAAAAATATATTCAATTTGACGGATTGTTTCTTCCAATCCACGACACATACGGTCGATCTGTTTGATCATGTGGGGTCGCATGAGACTCCTCTACAATGACCTATCTCAGTTTTCGACGACTCGGAGCCATTTTCAATTAGTAGCATTTTTTTGCCTGCTCAAAAAACTGTAAGTTGCTTGCAAGGAAAAGATGCAAGATTGGCTAGAATTGAATCTGTTCCTGATGTGCACAAACCAACATCGCAAGCGTGTCTAGGTGGGCATGTTTACGCTAGGCATGCCCCTGTCGTGCATCCCAAAGCACCAGAACGTCAAGAGTCATAGACTACCGGTGCGATCTCTCAAGTGCCTCGAGTCCAAAAAATTGTCAAAATTTGACGGACTATTTCTTCCAATCCACGACACATATAGTCGATCTGTTTGATCCCGTGGGGTCACATGAGGCTCTTCTACAATGGCCTATCTCAGTTTTCAATGACTCGGAGCCATTTTCAATTAGTAGCATTTTTTCGCCTGCTCAAAAAATTATCAGTTGCTTGCAAGGAAAAGTTGCAAGATTGGCTAGAATTGATTCTGTTCCTTGTGTGCACAAACAAACGTTGCGAGTGCATCCAGGTGGGCATGTTTATGGTAGGCATGCCCCTGTCTTGCATCCCAAAGCACCATAACATCGAGAGTCATACCTTACCGATGCAATGTAGAAGTTGCTTGATAACCTTTTTGACAATTTTTTTGAGAACAATGACAATTTTTGCTCAAATTGTATCTCGTCTCAATCTACCACCCCTATGACCTGATAATGACTCAAATAATTATCCATGATTATACAAGAATCAAGAATGCTCATGATTGACCAGGGACAAATCACATATACTCAAAACATAGTCACAAAACATTGACCCACAAAATAGTCACAAAACATTGTCACATATTATTCAAAAATTTGCCTCTAAATATGGTCAAATCAGCTCTTGGCTATTTGATTATACAAAAAATCATCTTACAAATAATCTCATGGGCTTTTATACAAAATTTGGCACTACAATATATGCGATTCAGCTCATCGCCATTTTAATATACAAATCATCTCATGGGATTTTATACAAAATTTGGCATTACAATATGTGCGATTCAGCTCATCGCCATTTTAATATAAAATTTTTGGCATGTACATATGTACAAACCAGCTCATTGCCACTTAAATATACAAAATTATGCCCCTAAACATGTAGAAATCAGCTCATAGGCATTTATATATACAAAAAATCAATATAGAACAATTCGTCGATGATTTATACAAAATTCTCAAAATCATTCTACTCTGAACCATAGAATCAATCAAGTAAGTCTTCAGGATCAACTCTAACCCGTAATGTGTCAAGTATTGCCTCGTGGTCAGATTCACAAATTTTCCATAAAATCTTGTTATGAGGTCTACCATGATACTTCATCAAATGAATATTTATTGCAACAACAAGGTTAGAGGAATGAAGAATATGTTTGTGTGTTTCAAAGTCCTCGAACAACCAAACATCATAATTCTTGATAGGGTATCTCCGAAGCCATGTTCCTGTCACGACAACAGACCCTATTGGGTACTCAATACCCTCTCTGTCAATGATTGTGGTTGTCAATTTTCTTTTAGGCTCAACACAACGACACAAATAGTAATTTGTTCCTTCTTCATTGTTCTCTTCTGCAACAACTACATACACATGACCTGCATTTTATAAATTGTTAATTAATACCAAAAATAAAGTATGATGTACAACAAAATGAACCAAAAAGAATACTTGCAAAAAAATTAACTCAAAAAATCACCTGAATCCACTAGGTCGGATACATGGTCAAAATCCACTGATGTCTCTATCTGGCTCAATTGTAATGCTTTGGGAATTTGATATGAATCAATAGGAACCAACGGTCTACAAGACCATTTGTCAACCCACTCTTCTGATTCACATTCTTCCCACAAACAATACATGCATGAAAAGGAAAAGCATACCATCTGTCTCATATAAATTACCAGTGAACTTGAATTTGAACTCATAAATGAGTGCATGTCACTCGATCCTGCAACTGTACACCAATCTAGATAGTTTTCAATGTTAGATTCAGTAATCAACCAAAAATATCTACGAACCAATGACGTACTTGGATTACCTGGACCCATTGTAGACTTACACCATCACAAAATTGTTTCTACATCTACCAACTTAGCACCACCTTCGTACTTCAATTCTTCCCTGGCTAGGGCTCTTTTCACACATGCTCCTGCACCATCATGCTCTCCCTTACCATGTCCAGCCTCAGTGAAATTCCAAAAATTTTGTACACTGCTTGTCACATGCATCCTTGTCAGCCAATAAAACATCCTTGCATTCTTGAATTGTGCGGTGCAATTATCTGATCATATTAAGTGTCAGTTGTATCGTATGTTCCTTTCCCTTAAACTATCATAGAAAAATTTAAAGCATCCTTGTACAAACTCCGATGAATGAGTATGATCATCACTTATGTAGAAGTGATACTCTCTTACAACCTTTCTATCCTCCTCTATGCTATCATCTGCATGCATGAATGCTATGTGTACAAAAATAGAAACTTGTGTAGAGTGATAATACATGGATTGCACTTCATTTTGAGGTTGTAGTGTATAATTTTCAGTGAAATCAACAATAGAGACAATGGTGCCAAGAGGAAAGGTGTGCTTACACAACTTGAATTGCTCATCTAACCATCGAGCTCTATGTGTATGCATTATGTACTCATAAACTAGTTTCTTTTGAAATATTTTCATAAATTGAGCTACACATATATCATTTTTCACTAGCTCACATCTCTTCAAATCTTTTCCATCTTTAACTTCATATGTGACTGTCTTGTATTTTCCAAAAGAAACTAGTTTCGTACCAATTTCATGTGTGCTCTCCAAATGTATGCATCTTGGTAAATGTTGCAAACCACCACATATAGCACAAGAACCTTCCAAACAAGGCATGTTATAATAAATGCAACCATAATGTCTATTACATAACACACTTGAAATAAATTCTCTTGCCGACTTAGGAGGTGCTTGTATATTACATTCTTGCAAAACATCATTAGTGTGCAAAGTAGAACAAATATGACGAAAAATATCATAACACATGGAAAATTCAATATGCATCCTACAACAACATGTGGTGTGTATATGAATAATCTTAATATAAAAAGGTTTTTCCATTTCAAAAAATCTTTGAGAAATTTTTATTTGAGGAAACTTTCATAAAATTTAGTTTGAGTCATATCCAAATAGTGTTTCGCATGTGGCTCATGATTTTTAGATCCAATTCGCCTTCTAACAACATCTCTTTGGTTGGGTGATACTCTTGTGTTGTCATGCCAAAAATTTTCAATTAATGTTTTTAGTGCATCTACAACAACCTTGTCTTTGCATGGTAGTCTACCCAAGAATGCCCAAAGAGAATTATTGTTAGGTTCCTCTATTTGTTCTCGCCTCTTTAGTGCTTTACTTAATGTTGTTCTACTAACGTTCAATGACTTACTTGTTTTGCTTATCAAACGATCTTTTTTTATTTTCTTGCCCATTATGGTTGATGTAATGACACGTCGAGTAGCATTAGAATCTAAACTACGTGATTTTGAACCTATAGATTGATATGCATCAAATAGATTTCTGACAATAGTTCTTTCACTGTTACTTTCAGATGATCTTAGGCCTAGAATTTTCATTGTCTCTCTAAATTTCAAAT